>NC_088244.1:39985738-40115738 GCF_036934945.1 Oncorhynchus masou masou | reverse complement strand
CAGTTTAGCATCATGCATACAGCCATATTAGATCACTGGGTCGACAGTAGCATTAGCATCGAAAGCTGTACAGTGCATTTGGAAAGTATTCAGACCCCTTGACTTTTCCCACATTTTGTTATTCTAAAATTAAATGTATTGTTTTCCTCATCAATCTACACACAATACCCCATAATGACAAAGCAAAAACAGTTTTTTAGAAATATGTGAAAATATCTTTAAAAAATAAAAACTGAAATACCTTATTGGCATAAGTATTCAGACCCTTTGCTATGAGACTCTAAATAAGAGTTCGGGTGCATCTTGTTTCCATTGATCATCCTTGAGATGTTTCTACAAATTGAATTTAATTAATTTAATTAATTTAATTTAATTAATTGGACATGATTTGGAAAAGGCACACACCTGTCAATATAAAGATCCCATAGTTGACAGTGCATGTCAGCGCAAAAACCAAGCCATGAGGTCAAAAGAGTTGTCCGTAGAGCTCCAACACAGGATTGTGTCGAGACACAGATCTGGGGAAGGGTACAAAAACATTTCTGCAGCATTGAAGGTCCCCAAGAACACAGTGGCCTCCATTATTCTTAAATGGAAGAAGTTTGGAACTACCGACACTCTTCCTAGAGCTGGACGCCCGGCCAAACTGAGCAATCGGGGGAGAAGGGCCTTAGTCAGGGAGGTGACCAAGAACCTGGGTGGTTACTCTGACAGTTCGTCTGTAGAGATGGGAGAACCTTCCAGAAGAACAACCATCACCAAGCAGGCCTTTATGGTAGAGTGGTCAGACGGAAGCAACTCCTCGGTAGAAGGCAAATGACAGCCAGCTTGGAGTTATCCAAAAGGTACCTAAAGGACTCTCAGACCATGAGTAACAAGATTCTTTGGTCATATACAATCAAGACTGAACAGAATGCCAAGCATCACATCTGTTAGAAACCTGGGACCATCCCTACGGTGAAGCATGGTGGTGGCAACATCATGCTGTGGGGAAGTTTTTTAGCGGAAGGGACTGGGAGACTAGTCAGGATCGAGGGAGAGATTAATGAAGCAAAGTACAGAGAAATCATTGATGAAAACCTGCTCCAGAGCGCTGAGGACCTCAGACTGGGGGTGAAGGTTCACCTTCCAAAAGGACAACAACCCGAAGCACACAGCCAAAACAACGCAGGAGTGGGTTCGGGACAAGTCTATGAATGACCTTGAGTGGCCCAGCCAGAGGCCGGACTTAAACCCGATCGATCAATATTCTCGAGAGAGACATAAAAATAGCTGTGCTCTGAAGCTCCCCACCCAACCTGACAAAACTTGAGGATCTGCAGAGAATGGGAAAACCTCCCCAAATGCTGGTGTACCTAGCTTGTAGCATCATACCCAAGAACACTCGAGGCTAATCGCTGCTAAAGTTGCTTCAACAAAGTACTGAGTAAAGGGTCTGAATACTATGTAAATGTGATATCAGTTTTTATTTTTAATACATTTCAAAAAACATGTTTTTCTTTGTCATCATGGTGTATTAAAAAAAAATATATATATTTTAGAATAAGGTTGTACTTTTCAAATGCAACTGTATAGCCCCACCAGAATGAGGTACAAGAATTTCATAAATTAATATTGTTAATATTGAAACACATTATCAGTAGTTCTTAGGGACAGTTTTCAAAACACAGATTAAGATCCTCCATTCAGTCCAGGGCTTTATCTGCATCTGCAATACTGGCCCTTAATCTGTAAAAGGACCAAGTATTTCCCGACCCTGAAAGACCCATTCACGGTCTCCTCTCACCGTCATGGGACATGCCCAGGGCCAGGCACTTCTGGAAGCGGCAGTACTGGCACTTATTACGATTCTTTTTCAGGATCTTACAGGCTCTCGCACAGCGCTCGTACTCCAGCTTCATCCGAATGGTCCGCCGGAAGAAGCCCTAGACCAATTGATACGCACAGGGGAGAGGGAGCAAGCGAGTTCAGTTTATTTACAATTGAAGGCATTACAGGAAAGACAGATATAACACTGCATTCACCACAAGTCACACATTATGGCCATTGAACTTGAGTTGCAGGTTAATAACATTTTACTGCAGTGGGCTAAATTAGGGTCACACACACAGAGTGGTAGTCAAACAAATCTACTTTGAAATAAAAGTATACAGTGGGGCAAAACAGTATTTAGTCAGCCACCAATTGTGCAAGTTTGCCCACTTAAAAAGATGAGGCCTGTAATTTTCATCATAGGTACACTTCAACTATGACAGACAAAATGAGAAAAGAATATCCATAAAATCACATTATAGGATTTTTAATGAATTTATTTGCAAATTATGGTGGAAAATAGGTATTTGGTCACCTACAAACAAGCACGATTTCTGGCTCGCACAGACCTGTAACTTCTTCTTTAAGAGGCTCCTCTGTCCTCCACTCGTTACCTGTATTAATGGCACCTGTTTGAACTTGTTATCAGTATAAAAGACACCTGTTAACAACCTCAAACAGTCACACTCCAAACTCCACTATGGCCAAGACCAAAGAGCTGTCAAAGGACACCAGAAACAAAATTGTAGACCTGCACCAGGCTGGGAAGACTGAATCTGCAATAGGTAAGCAGCTTGGTTTGAAGAAATCAACTGTGGGAGCAATTATTAGGAAATGGAAGACATACAAGGCCACTGATCATCTCCCTCGATCTGGGGCTCCACGCAAGATCTCACCCCGTGGGGTCAAAATGATCACAAGAACGGTGAGCAAAAATCCCAGAACCACACGGGGGGACCTAGTGAATGACCTGCAGAGAGCTGGGACCACAGTAACAAAGCATACCATCAGTAACACACTACGCCGCCAGGGACACAAATCCTGCAGTGCCAGACGTGTCCCCCTGCTTAAGCCAGTACATGTCCAGGGCTGTCTAAAGTTTGCTAGAGAGCATTTGGATGATCCAGAAGAAGATTGGGAGAATGTCATATGGTCAGATGAAACCAAAATATTACTTTTTGGTAAAAACTCATCTCGTCGTGTTTGGAGGACAAAGAATGCTGAGTTGCATCCAAAGAACACCATACCTACTGTGAAGCATGGGGGAGGAAACATCATGCTTTGGGGCTGTTTTTCTGCAAAGGGACCAGGACGACTGATCTGTGTAAAGGAAAGAATGAATGGGGCCATGTATTGTGAGATTTTGAGTGAAAACCTCCTTCCATCAGTAAGGGCATTGAAGATGAAACGTGGCTGGGTATTTCAGCATGACAATGATCCCAAACACACCGCCTGGGCAATGAAGGAGTGGCTTCGTAAGAAGCATTTCAAGGTCCTGGAGTGGCCTAGCCAGTCTCTAGATCTCAACCCCATAGAAAATCTTTGGAGGGAGTTGAAAGTCTGTGTTTCCCAGCAACAGCCCCAAAACATCACTGCTCTAGAGGAGATCTGCATGGAGGAATGGGCCAAAATACCAGCAACAGTGTGTGAAAACCTTGTGAAGACTTACAGAAAATGTTTGACCTCTGTTATATACCCTTTGTTGGCAATGACAAAGTATTGAGATAAGTATTTGGTCAATAACAAAAGTTTATTTTCCACCATAATTTGCAAATAAATTAATTAAAAATCCTACAATGTGATTTTCTGGATATTCTTTTCTCATTTTGTCTGTCATAGTTCAAGTGTACCTATGATGAAAATTACAGGCCTCTCTATTTTTAAGTGGGAGAACTTGCACAATTGGTGGCTGACTAAATACTTTTTTGCCTCAATGTATAGTTGAAATGTATTCAATATTAAGTTTGCATCCCAATATTACACTTTATATACAGCACAGAAAACTGAAATAAAACAAAACTGTTGGACATTGGAAGAACGGATTAACGGGTTATTTAAAATAATGTAAAAAAATATATATTAATAACATTCTACCCATGAGGCCACTTGGTCATTTGACTGCAGGAAAGGGCTACCGGACTGGAATGCTGCAACATAGGACACAACCTAAACTCAAGCTAAGCTCAGGTCAGGTTGAGGCTGTTAGCAGCCATGACAAAACCTCCAGGATTTAAGACCTAAGAACATTCAGCAGATTTGTTTTCTGATTATTAAGCCCCATTGGTAGACTTGTGAAATCTCTCACCTTGCAGCCCTCGCAGGCATGCACACCGTAGTGGAACCCTGAAGCTTTGTCAGCACAGATCCTACACTCCACGTTGATACCAGGCCCTGTGGCCTCATCCCGTCCCAGACGCAGCTGCTCCGACAGCGAGGGAGACGACGTGTGAGACAGGTCTGGCACACAGAGAGACAACACCCATCTGATTGTCTTACGAGAGACTTGTATTACCAGCTCAAACTGATCTGGGACCAGGACATACCCATATGCTCTGGTCTTCTGATGTATTCACTACAAGTCCAAAATATTACAGTGAAGCATATCACATCCCACTTAGTGTATTATTTCAAATATAACCAATGACATGTACTTAATTTACTCTCTTTTACCTGTATAGTTGTTATCAGCAGCAGGACTGTCTTGTCTGCTGTAGCTAGTCTTGTCCTTCTCCAGTCCCTCCTCTTCCCCTCCTCCCTTCTCTCCATTCTGTTGGCTGCCAGTCCCATTCCATGATACCCTCGAGATGGGGGACCTCGGGCTTTCCACCCCACTGCCTTCACCCTCCTCAACCCCCAGCTCCTGCAGGTCCGTCAACCCTCCAAAGTCAGGGGCCACTGCCTCCACCTCCCTTGCAGTCCATATATCATCCGCTGCCGTGTCCAGGGGATGTGGAGAGTTTGGGCCACATAGGGGCTGCGGGCCTGTCCTAGTCTCCCCATTTACCTGTTCAAGGTGCTCAGGGGAAGGTAGCTGCTGTAACACATCCATGGCTCCTTACCTTGTGGTCAGGGTGCTAAAGCGCCTCTTCCCTGTCTGTCATGATGTTGCTGACATGGTCTCCACTGTTAAGGTAAGGAACAGCATAATTATGCAACAACATTTAAAGACTTATCTACGTCTCTGTATACTTGACATATGACTGAATGGATCACTAGGTTCATATCAAAAGGAAACCCAGGTAGAGTTATTATGGCAAACTGTAGCTAAACATTTGAAATAGAAAATGTGCAATACTTATTGGACAAGTCCTGGTAGGCCCTCCCTGTTTCAGACTGTTTTCTTCTGTTTTGGTGCCTAATGAACATGACCTAGTTATTGGGGTTCTTTGTTGTAGGATTAGAGAGAGGGTGAGAGAGCAAGAGTGAGCTCAAATGTCTCTGCTCGTGCAGCAATCAAACACTCTCATAACCAACCTTATCCTCTTTAAGAATCCAAGAGTAAAATACGTACACTCTCATCTCTAACATGTAGGCTCAGCATTCCCAAACAGTCCCATTACAAGTCAGAATGTTGAACAAACTTAATTTCAACGTACTTTACCCGATATTGTGTATTAGAGGTCGACCGATTAATTGCAAGTTTTCCGTGGCCTCCTTCCGTGGCCTCCAACTGCTCTTAAACGCAAGTAAAACTAAATGCATGCTATTCAATCGATCACTGCCCGCACCTGCTCGCCCGTCCAGCATCACTACTCTGGACGGCTCTGACTTAGACTACGTGGACAACTACAAATACCTGGGTGTCTGGTTAGACTGTCTGGTTAGACTGTAAACTCTCCTTCCAGACTCAGTCCAAAATTAAATCTAGAATCGGCTTCCTTTATTGCAACAAAGCATCCTTCACTCCTGCTGCCAAACATACCCTGGTAAAACTGACCATCCTAACGATCCTCGACTTCGGTGATGTCATGTATAAAATAGCCTCCAACACACTGGATGCAGTCTATCACAGTGCCATCCTTTTTGTCACCAAAGCCCCATACACTACCCACCATTGCGACCTGTACACTCTCGTTGGTTGGCCCTCGCTTCATACTCGTCGCCAAACCCACTGGCTACAGGTTATCTACAAGTCTCTGCTAGGCAAAGCCCCGCCTTATCTCAGCTCACTGGTCACCATAGCAGCACCCACTCGTAGCACGAGCTCCAGCAAGTATATCTCACTGGTCACCCCCAAAGCCAATTTCTCTTTTGGTCGTCTTTCCTTCCAGTTCTCTGCTGCCCATGACTGGAACGAATTGCAAAAATCTCTGAAGCTGGAGACTCACATCTCCCTCACTAACTTCAAGCACCAGCTGTCAGAGCAGCTTTCAAATCACTGCACCTGTACATAGCCCATCTGTAAACAGCCCAGACCTATTTGCACTCACTGTATATAGACTTTTTGTTTTATTTTGTTCTACTGTATATTTTGTTTATTCCATGTGTAACTGTGTTGTTGTATGTGTCGAATTGCTACGCTTGATCTTGGCCAGGTCGCAGTTGCAAATGAGAACTCGTTCTCAACTAAACTACCTGGTTAAATAAAGGTGAAATAAAAAATAAACTAAAAATGTAAATCAACATTCTGACTTGTAGAGACATTTTTTAGGCAAACTTCTTTCAGACTGAATAGCAATGGGGGTAACCATGGTAACAGTCTGAGGTTTCAGCAAAACAACCCGAGTGCCACACTTGTCAAAACATTCCCTTTTCTTTGACTCTGTGAAGAGACAACAAATGTTTCCTTTAATACCAATTCTAGGCTATCACTCAATAGAACAAGTCAAGTAGACAAAAACTGTAGGAAATTACTGTTCAAACACTCGTTCAGACTTGTCACCTAGCTAATAACCTGTCATACTTGTTCTCAGAAAATCTGCTGCTGTGCTTTGAGTGAGTCACTCTAAAGGGCTTGGCACTATTGATTGGCACAGACAGGGTCGAAAATAGCACAATATAAGTATACATGACACACAAAAAAAGTGTTTACGAGTGAGTGCATCACAAACATTTCTGATGATTAGAGCGTTGGACTAGTAACCGGAAGGTTACAAATTCAACCCCCCGAGCTGACAAGGTACAAATCTGTCGTTCTACCCCTGAACAGGCAATTAACCCACTGTTCCTAGGCCGTCATTGAAAATAAGAATTTGTTCTTAACTGACTTGCCTAGTTAAATAAAGGTAAAATTTCAAAAAATATATAGGCTTATCATGAGACTTTTGTTTAAATCATGACTGGTAGATTTGATTGAATCCATATTCCATATCCCAAAACATGCATTCAAAAATCACATTGACAGAAAATGAATTGAAAGAAATCTATAGACTTAACTATAGTGACGTGAAAACAATCATCCTAAATAAACAATGTGTGATAGTTCCCGAGTACAGACCAGAGGCAGAAGACAAGCTAGTGAATAAATTGAACTGTTCTTGTTCTTGTCTTGGTGAATATAGCTAACTAGCTAGCCTAGTATGGCAGCTAACCCTAAGTCCATTCTTACCTTTCTCAATGGTGTTGCTTGCTTTTCCAAAGAATGTGTACCGGTGAAGTTAACAAAACGTGTCCATTAGCACTTGATTCGATTCGCTGGCTGTGAGGTGTTGTTTGCTAGCAGCTAGCTAACGCTAGCTAGCTTACGTTAGCTAGTTCTGAATTTGTAACAAAAAAAAATCCCAATTCATCTGTCAATACTGTCAAATAGTCTGTCCTGTATGCTTGCAGTACAGTCTCCGTGTCTGGTAGCTGGCTGGTTAAAGTACATTTTGTATCAAACTTTTCAGTGAGCTCTTGCTA
This sequence comes from Oncorhynchus masou masou, assembly GCF_036934945.1. Taxonomy (NCBI): domain Eukaryota; kingdom Metazoa; phylum Chordata; class Actinopteri; order Salmoniformes; family Salmonidae; genus Oncorhynchus; species Oncorhynchus masou. The sequence continues at coordinate 40,108,085 of NC_088244.1, read as the reverse complement.
ACTACTGTTAGCCCAGTGTGAATCATACACCTCACTCAGTCAACCTTCTCTGCGCACCGCTGTTGCCCTCTAAGTGCCTGCTTCCATTAGTTCACGTTACAGATTCACAAAGGCAAAATTGGCTATATCGTAAAAAATCATGAAAATAAAAATGTGCTTTTGAGTCTTAATTTAAGGGTTAGGTTAGCATTAGATTAGCAGTGTGGTTATGGTTAGGTTTAAAGTCAAACTTTAAGAATATAAATGTTAGAAATGGGCGGGGTTTATGACTTTGTGGCTGTGGTAACTAGTGATTACCCTGAGGTCCCGTCATTTTACATTTTAGTAATTTAGCAGACCTACAGTTGGTGCATTACTTTTAAGATAGCCAGGTGAGACAACACATTACAATCATATCAAGTACATTTTACCTCAACAAAATATTTATCAGCAAAGTCAATGCTAGTGAAAAAATAGAGGGGTGACATGGGATTACTTTGGAAGGTTGAACACCGGTGGTCACTGTGAAGGACAGGCCGCAAGCAATGTTGGGAGAAGAGGAATTGAAGATAATAAGGAAAGCAGAGATTTGAATTTGTGGAAGATGGCTTTTTTCAGATGGGGTGTTGTAGAAGATTGGTGTCAAGTGCAAAATGAGTGAGCTAATGTGAGCTACTTACATCAAGTACATGCTAATGTGATTAGCATGTACTTGATGTAAGTAACAGCAAACTTTCCAGGACATAGACATGTCTTATATGGGCAGAAAGCTTCAATTCTTGTTAATCTAACTGAACTGTCCGATTTACAGTAGCTATTACAGTGAAATGTTATGCTATTGTTTGAGGAGAGTGCACAACAACAACAAAAAAATGTATCACGGCAACTGGTTTGATACATTCACCTCTGAAAGTAAATAATGTACTTACATTCAGTAATCTTGCTCCGATTTGTCATCCTGAATGTCCCAGAGATAAAATGTAGCAGTTTTGTTTGATAAAATCTATTTTTATATTCAAATGTTATAACTGGGTTCTACAGTTCACCCCGGTTCACCCCGCCTGGCCATTTAGATGTGTGAAAGTTAGTGTATAAGCTAATGAGCCATCATGAATGACATTCCTTTGACTGTGTAAAACTTCAATGTGTTACCATATCATTTTTGTATGTTCTCTAGTTATGTACTTGAAAATAAATCAATTGACCAATTTGGCACATTTGGGCAGACTTGATAATAAATATTGTCCAGTATTGCAATGCTTTGCTGGATCTATCTGAAATCTGCATCATCTAAATTGCTGAAATATTATATTATTATATTAAGATGATGGAACAATTTTTTGTTTTTAAACGCATGGTTTTTTTTGTTTGTATTATCTTTTACCAGATCTAATGTGTGATATTCTCCTACATTAATTTCACATTTCCACAAACTTCAAAGTGTTTCCTTTCAAATGGTATCAAGCATATGCCATATCCTTGCTTCAGGTCCTGAGCTACATTTTAGGTGAAAATCCTTGCCTTTTGGCGTATCCATGTGCGGTTTAAGGGTGGCTTTGCGCTTAGGAGTAGGGCATCATTGAATGGAGTGATTTCTGGGGCAGTGTTAAGTGTGCAGGTGGAGAAGTTGAAGATTCCTGCCGTTTGCTGCAACGCAGACCCGGTGGTGAAACTGTCAGTCCTTTTTGAGTTTTGAGTCTTTTTACCTGACAAAGTCTTGTTAGGATATATCAGTTATCCCGTTAGAGCTTTTGTGCCGAATCCATTGCAGTGTTTCAGGTGCAATGTGTATGGTCATGTCACAGCAGTTTGTTGGAGGGAGATTCCAAGATGTGGGACGAGTGCTGGAGTGCATGAGTTGGAGGATTGTGTAGTTTCGGTGAATAAAGTTGTGTGTCAACTGTAGGGGTGCCCATGTTGCTGGGGATCGGAAGAGTCCGGTGCGAGAGAGGCAGGTGGAGCTGGCCAGAGTCAGAGTAGTGCAGAATGTGTTGTATGCTGAGGCAGTGAAGAAAGTAGAGGAGGATGCATCAAAGGTGAGAGTTCCTGAGAAGATCCATGTGAGGAGTGGATCTGTGCCAGCACAGAGAGATAGGCCATCAAATGATACACTGTATGCTTTATGCTTTAGTAAGGTTGGCTTCTTAGCGTTCAAATCAAATCAAATTTTATTTGTCACATACACATGATTAGCAGATGTTAATGCGAGTGTAGCGAAATGCTTGTGCTTCTAGTTCCGACAATGCAGTAATAACAAACAAGTAATCTAGCTAACAATTCCAAAACTACTACCTTATAGACACAAGTGTAAGAGGATAAAGAATATGTACATAAAGATATATGAATGACTGATGGTACAGAGCGGCATAGGCAAGATACAGTAGATGGTATTGAGTACAGTATATACATATGAGATGAGTATGTAAACAAGTGGCATAGTTAAAGTGGCTAGTGATACATGTATTACATAAAGATGCAGTAGATTATATAGAGTACAGTCTATACGTATACATATGAGATGAATAATGTAGGGTATGTAAACATTATATTAGGTAGCATTGTTTAAAGTGGCTAGTGATATATTTTACATCATTTCCCATCAATTCCCATTATTCTTATCAATGGTTATCAATTGTAGCACAGAAATGGATCGAAAATCACAAATAATAGATGGTGTGGTGGCAGCTGCAGAGAAGTATTTGCGTACACGAGATTTGACTTCAGAAGAGCTACAGGGTGTGTGAAGTGGTGGTGTCCCGTCCTCCCAGGCAAGTGGCATGGACCAGATAGGGTCAAAATAGTGGAATAGGGTGGTGATAAAAAAGAAAATAGTGATATATAGGTGTTGGGTTAGTTGGTGGTGCATATTATTATTTCTTAAATGTTTCCCCTTTTTATTTTTGTATAACAAAATCTAAGGTGATTGAACACACACTACAGTAGGTGGCGACATGCACAAACAAAATGTGTGAACGACATGATACAAAAGAAGAAGCATGTCGAACACCAGGCGGCTGCGACATTCTGGATAAGTTGCAGGGGTTTGATGACACAAGCGGGGAGCCCATCCAACAGAGAGTTCCAGTAGTCTGGATGGGAAATGACAAGTGCCTGGATTAGGTCCTGCACCGCTTCCTGTATGAGGAAAGATCATACTCTACGAATGTTGCTGAGCATGAACCTGCAGGAGCGAGTCACTGCTTTGATGTTTGCAGAGAACAACAGAGTGTTGTCCAGGGTCATGCCAAGGTTCTTTGCACTCTGGGAGGGGGACACCGTGGAGTTGTCAACCATGATGGAGATGTCTTGGAGCGGGCAGGCTTTCCCCCGGGAGGTAGAGCAGCTCCGTTGTTGAGGTTGAGCTTGAGGTGGTGGGCTGACATCCAAGCTGAGGTGTCTGCCAAGCACGCAGAGATGCGTATCGCCTCCTAGGTGTCAGAAGGGGGGAAGGAGAAGAGTAGTTGAGTGCCATCGACATAGCAATGATAGGATTTTGTAGGGCCTTTTTATAATGAATAAAAATACAAATGCAATCATTTCAAATATTTTACAGTTACAGTTCATATAAAAAAAATCTGAAATAAATACATTTGACCCTACTCTATGGATTTCATGGCTGGGCAGTGGTGCAGCCATGGGTGGGCATAGGCCCACCCACTGGGTACCCAGGCCCATCCAATCAGAATGAGTTTTTCCCCTCAAAAGGGCTTTATTACAGACATATAAACTCCTCAGTACCCCCTCAGATGAAACCGCAGGTGAAGAAGCTGGATGTGGAGGTCCTGGGCTTGCTTTTGTTACACATGGTCTGCGGTTTTGAGGCTGGTTGGACTTCCTGCCAAATTCTCTAAAATAACATTGAAAGCAGCTAATGGTAGAGAAATTAACATTAAATTCTCTGGCAACAGCTCTGGTGGACATTCCAACAGTCAGCATGCCAATTGCATGCTCCCTCAAAACCTGCACATTTTAAAGTGTCCTTTTATTGTACCCAGCACAAGGTGCACCAGTGTAATGATCATGCTGTTTAATCAGCTTCTTGATATGCCACACCGGTCAGGCGGATGGATAAAATTGGCAAAGGAGAAACGCTCACTAAGAAGGATTTTTAAGCCTTGAGATAGTTGAGACATGTATTGTGTATATCTGTCATTCAGAGGGTGAATGGGCAAGACAAAATATTTAAGTGCCTTTTAAACCGGGTATGGTACTAGGAGCCAGGCACACAGGTTTGTGTCAAGAACTGCAAAGCTGCTGGGTCTTTCACGCTCAACAGTTTCCTGTGTGTATCAAGAATTGTCCACCACCCGAAGGACATCCAGTCAACATGATATAACTGTGGAAAGCATTGGAGTCAACATGGGCCAGCATCCCTGTGGAACGCTTTTGACACCTTGTAGAGTCCATGCCCCGACGCTGTTGAGGGCAAAAGGGAGTGCAACTGAATATTAGGAAGGTGTTCCTAATATTTTGAACACTCAGTGTAAATAATGCAATGGATGCACTCAAATAAAAAGCAAGAGAATTCCCTTGAATTAGACACGAACATTGAGAAACTGCCACGTCAATGTTGCATAATATGTAGGTAAGGCAGGCACCACAGAAAGAGCCTTGATCTCTGTTGACTTACAACGGAAACAGGAAATAGAGACCACAGAAGCAGTTTGCATTAGTTTCCCTCTACAAATCAGTCCTCTCTGTTTGCATATCGAGCCCAACCCGTTATCGTTTGATAATACTTTTAATGGAGACACACAAAGAGGGGAGCAAAAACTAGATTCCAAACCATTTAATCTGGTCTGCCAGCCAGCTCAATTGAGCCTGGGGACGAGGTTACAAACTACTTAGTAAATATATCTACAAAATTCATAGTGGTGCATTATGGTTCTTTCATTCTTCATTAAAACATGGAGATCTGTTATAACATACTGTGAGATAAGGTGAGAGAATAATACAAACTACTAAAAAGTTAATACAATTACAAAAATGTTTGTGGGAGAACATTTGAACCGTGTGTTTACTTTCCCTTTATCCTACCCAGCAATTGACAGGAAGTTAACCTAAAAATATGATTTCATACTAAAAGGTTCTCCACCTTGCTTTTCCATTAGAAAAAACACAAACAAAATAAACAGTTGATGAGTTAGGCTTTGACGAGAAGCACCATATGATCCTCAGGGAATGTCCATGTCTCCGTTAGAGGCCTGAGAGAGACGCCTCTCTACTCTCTCTCCATCACACCCCAACCCTGCACTGCTGCTGTTGTCCACGTTTTCCTTGCTTTCCTCGTCTGGCTCCTCAGACCTCTGTCTCAGACGCAGACCTGGATCTCTCTGGGATGGGATCTGGAAGCTGGAGAAAGAGCCCCCCCCTGATGGTCTCTTCTCTAGAACCATGGGAGGGAGATCAGGAGACAGAACAACAAACATTTATTTTAACATATATGGCACTGAAGAAACAAAGTCATCAAAGAAAACCAGGGTTGTCTGCAGCTAAAATATCAGTCACCCCCTGAAATGTAATTGGTCTAACTTGAAGCTGTCTAACTTTGGCAAGGATAGGAGACAGATCCATGTGATTCTGTGTCTGACATGCAGGGAGAGTGGTGGCATGTCACCTGGTAAGGGTGGAATGAGTAGAACCTAAAATTGAGCTTGACAATCCCCAGCTGCTACCACTGTGAGAAAGAGGGACCTTTAGCATACTATACACCTACTACTGTAGGTCTTATCCACGACATGCTCTTTGTGCATAGTTAAAAGCCACCCAAACCACAAGGAAACGTAGGCTTATTCTAGTGACCTGATTGCATAAATCATGGCTGAGCACTTAGCAGCAGGCTCTTGGCAGTGTACGCATCCCAAATGGCACCCGATTCCATTTATAGTGCAGTATTTTTGACCGGTCAAAATTTGGGACACGACCAGTGTTTATGTTGCAGATCGTGACTCCTCCTTGCTTTGTCTGCGCCTCAAACATGATAATATATCAAACCTAAGCTTTCTGTGTATGTTTTTTATACTCAATGAAGAGACTGGTGTGGTGTGACGTAGCCTACCTCCTGGTCCAATAGGACGCATCAGTCGGTTCATCTGAACATTCCAGTGTTTGACATTGGTGCTGGCCTGGCGAAGCTTCCTCTGGGCAGCCTATAAGAACACAAGACAGATTAAAAACACCCCCGCAAACACAGTAAAACTTACTTAATTCTCTCACTATCTCCCGCAAATCCCATCCCTGCTCACATCCCACTTGGCAAAAACTGGTTGAATCAACGTTGTTTCCACCTAATTTTAACCCAGAAAATCTGTGACCACATTGAATCAATGTGGAAAACTAATTGGATCGACCAGGGCATTTCGTATTTTTATCTCACAATTTTTAACCTAAAGCCAATGACATGGTGAATACTTTTAATTTCATGTTAAATTCACCATAGTTGACATAGTTCACCATAGTTGACAACTCAACCAAATGTAAATCGATACTAAATCGAGACGTTGAACTGACGTCTGTGCCCATTGGGATGTGATACCCAAATAGCCAGGGCTGTTTTGAAGTACCATTAACGGTGTGGTGACTCATCACTATATAACTATAACATTATGCACAGGTATTTATATTATATAGTGTATCTCTGCACTTACCACAACGTCCTGGTCGACCCTGTAGCGGTTGGCCCTGACCTCCTCCAGCTGCCTTTGGGCCTCCTCAAGAGCGCGAGACTTGTTCTCCATCTCTTGCCTTAGCTCCTGCTTCTCCCTCTGGGTCTTTAGGATGTACTCCTCCTGCTCCTCTTGCAGCGCCATCAGGGCCTTCATCTTGTCCTCCTCCTCAGACAGCAAACTGTAACAATAAACGTATAGGACAAATAGAACATCTTTAACTGGAAGACATACAGTAGATATGGCATTGTGTAGTAAGAAGTTGGACGAGACACATTTAATGTTTTTAGAAACGTGACACATGCAAACTCTTGACCTCGCAATCATCTCTCAAAAAGTGTCCAGTAAAACACAGGCGCCCCCTAACGCTGTTGCTTATCTCCATTACTTTTCATTATATACTGTACAATGTTATGTACATTTTTTTAAAGCATATATGAGCCTTTAATGTCGTATTATTTCATATTTGTATGCTATAGTTGCCTTGTCTGTGAGTGTTTTGGATCTCTGAGACAAGCAGAGAGCTTGGCGCTTGGTATTTGCAGTCACAAAATTAAATAGAACAGGTTAGGATCTGTATGTTTCCCATCGAGCAGTCAGTGAATAAATGCATCAAAGCACACTGCTTATTCTTACATGTAAGATTGTGACAGACACACCATGAACACCCTATCAGTGTCAACAGATCCTACAGATCGTAGCTAGACAACTTCCTCTGTTAAACTCAACTTCCTCAGGAACCTAACTAATGCAACAGCCTCTCTTCAACAGCAACCGGCTTCTCTTAACACCATCTGTCTCTCTGCTGTGTACTGTGCTCTGTAAAAAGACATGCAGCTTTTACATGCCAACTTGGTGCCTTCTCACACGATGACAGCAAGCCCTAAAATGAGCCTGTGTCTTGTAAGCAAAGTAGTGAGGGTACTAGGTTTGTGAGTCAGTGTGAGCGAAACAATGTCTGAGTGTGTCCAGCACCCTGCCCTCAGCCTGTGTGTGTGTATGCGAGAGTGTGTTGCGTGCGTGCGTGGGTAACTGCCTACCTGCGTGTGTGTGTGTGTGTGTATCCCTTTACCCAGTCTGTGCGTATCGAAAGACCTCTTCGTCCTGCCGGGCTTTGATCTCCTGCTGTAGAGCCTCCTCCAGACTTGTCTGCATCTCCTCCAGCTCCTTGATCCTCTTCCTCTGCCGCTCCGCCTCCTCCTCCTTCAGAACCATCTCTGCCTGCATGGTGGCCCGCGACTGGAAGAGGAGACCCACATCAGCATGGAACATCTAAACACCCACTCCTCCATTCTGAATCAACCTCCACCCTTCTCCTGCGCGACACAGGTAAACATTGTGCAGTCACTCTTCTCCATTCATCAACACTCCTCCACCTTTCTCCTCCAAGCAACCACACTCCTCTCTTCCCTCCACCCTCTCCTCCCCTGTACACTTCCTACACCCCTGCCCCTCCCAGGCCTCACCTCCTTTGCCTCGCGGAGCTGCACCTCCAGGGCCTGTTGCATCTCCTCATGATGCTGGCGCCGTCTCATCTCGTCCTGCTCCAGGAGGGCTTGGGCCTGCCTCTGCGCCTCCTTTAGGAGCTCCAGCTCGGCCAGCTTACCCTCCTTCTCCTCCTGCAGAGCCTGAAAACGTTGCTGCTCCTCCTCCTTGGCCAGCCGCCTCTTCTCCCTCTGCTCCCTCTGCTCCCTCCTCTTCAGCTTCAGGTCCTTGTGGAGAGAGGTCTTCCCTTCAGTGTGTAGACGGATGGCTGTCTGAATGGCTGGGGGTGAAGGGAGGGACAGGATGTCAGTACTCAGTATATGCTTACTGCTTGACTTTGAATAATCAACCCAGTAATCAACCCAACATATAGGGCAGGGGGAATCGTTGCCTTCACTACTTTTGTCATAAGTATGATAGTTGTTATAAGCTTGGTAATTCATCATATCCCTAAATTATTGTGTCGACAACATGTAAATGCTAAATTAACAAATTATTGATTGTGGTACCTGCAGTCCATTCCTGTCTCTGCTTGGTGTCCGAGGCACTCATCTCGTAGGTCTTGGACAGAGTTTTCAGACAGAACATACACCTCTTCCCATCCCGGTCTGGCAGCACCTGATCAACAGGAGAAGTACTCATTGTGACACATTAGCACAATGTATATATATTTGTTGTACATTCATTGTAAATGAATTTCTATTTTTAGCTATTTCAAATTAAGCATATGAGGGAGGGATGTGTTTACCCTGTAGCTCTGATTGAATAAGTTATTCCTATCTGTCACCCATTCTCAAAAAGGAGCAGGCCCATCTCAGCTGTGCCTGTCTCCACAGCCCCACCCCAGGTCCCACCCCACCTCAAACCCAGCCTACCTCCACACAGCAGTTCCCATCCAGAGCAATGCTTCCCTGGCGCTCCTTGCGGTCCTCACTGGTGTAGTAATCCAGTGTAATCGGCCTCAGGGTGAACCAGCGCTCCTTCCAGTTCCTCCTCAGCTGACTCTTTTTCCACAGGTACCCCTGTAGGCAACAGAGTCAACCCACACAGAACTGACACAATCAACACACGTCACTGAAACAGAATTGGAGGTCACAGGCAGGTAGGCAGATGGCAAGAAATTCAGACAGGCAGACAGTATAGAGATGCTGTATTGTTGTTCTGTTGTTTTTAAGTACCCTACCTCTTTGAGGACATCAGCAACTATCTCCCTGTAGACCTCCTCTATGGCCATGCTGGTGATTTCCTGGCCCATGCCTCTGGTTATCTTCCCAGTGTTCATCATCTCCAGGAAGGACCAGACAGTGAAACCATTCTGTCGCACTGCATCCTGGGAGATGAAGTCTTCCAGCTCCACACAGTTGAGCTCAACACTCATGGCCATGCAAATCTTCTTCAGGAGATATTCCACCTGAATAATTCAAACAAAACACAAATAATTTGTTTGTAAAAGGGATGAATTGGTTTTAATGGTGGGGAATGGTTGCCATTCAATTGTTTTGTAATTGGTTTATAATCTGAGTCTCAATCTCGATCTTGTTTATTTTAATAGTCCGTCACGACTCAAGATAATATTTGGATGATAATGTAACCTATGCTTTTGTTTTCAGTGAAACCGCCCCGACTGCTGGTCTGAATACTCTGAGGCACTGTAGTGCCCTGCTCTGAAATCTGTGGCTTATCACAATCATACTGCCAACACCGGTTGTGAAAAACAGACTACAGGCTGAAACCAAAAGCCATGCTACAAGTGACATACAAGCCCATATTTAGGTATTGAAAGACACACAGCAATCAGTAGGAAGAAAAACATTCCTCACGGGTTTGCTATATTTAGCAACCCTCTCTCAGAGCATTCCGTATTATTCTATACGTAATTCTGACACTATTTAGTATGATACTGTATGTAACGTTTTGAATGTTATGTATTCATTTGTGGATATCCATCACCCATTACGCAAGTTGTTACAAATTACAATTCGTATTATATGTTACGAATTTCCAAAACATAATATGTTATAAATTCTAGCTGGATGGCTAGGTGGCTAACATTAGTAATCTGGCTAACATTAGCGAGACTAGGGGTTAGGGGTTAAGTTTAGGAGTTAGGTTAAAGGGTTAGAGGAAGGGTTAGCTAAAAGGGTTAAGGTTAGGGGAAGCGTTAGCTAACATGCTAAGTAGTTGCAAAGTAGCTCAGAAGTAATAAGTAGTTGAAAAGTTGCTAAAGTTGTCCATAATGAGATACGAATTCAAACTTTGGGTTGCTAGATGTTCGCGTTACATGCACGCCCAACCTCCCTACTTTTGTTTTTGCCTTAAGTAACCTTACCAAATGTAACATATCATACTGATTTACATTTACTATGTTACGTCTAGTCTATGAGAGCAGGCTGTATAGAGGTTTGGCAGATAAATACTACATTTTACATATAAGTAATTTAGCAGACGCTCTTATCCAGAGTGACTTACAGGATCAATTATGGTTAAATGCCTTGCTCAAGGGCACAGACAGATTTTTCACCGAACGTTAGTCTGCGATTTGAACCAGAGACCTTTCGGTTATTGGTCCAACGAGCTTAACCGCTAGGCTACCTGCTGCCCCTACAATTAAATACTACAATTAGAATGAGTGTTTGGATTTGGTTACAGCGGTTTTGAAAGTTAGTGATGGACCTTTTCCCTTTTTAAGTGACTAAATGTATTAGCATCCATCCACTGTATTCTAGGTGAATTTGTTGTATAATACGCTACAGAACCCAGCATGCTTTGTATACATAACTCACCTCATCAGGAACCATAACGAGAGGGTATTTATCCTCTGACAGAAAGTTAAACAGACTCCAGAGATGAAAGGCATCTTTCCCTGGCAACACGTTCTTATTGTCCTTCGCCGGTTTGTAGTTCTTCTTAGCAGTGAGAGTCCAGCACAGTTCATCAACCTGTTCTTTCACAAAACAGCCCTCTTCAACCTGTGAGGCATAATAAACAGCACTGAGTAAGGAAAATGTACCTAACATTTTTTTAGCTCTCTTTTCCTTCTGTATAAACCAAGTGGTGGCATCTGGGCACACAAACAAAATAAAAGAAACGACTGAGGCAAAAATGTAAGGTGACTTGGGTGTGTTTGTGTACATGACTTTACCTTGTCCAGTATGTATTTGTTGAGGTAAGGCATGTACCCCTGGCTGGAGACCGGTCCATCGTCATCATCCCTGAAATGTTCTTCCAGAGCCACCGGGTCGTGAGGGATGGACAGAACCGTACACAAGTTATGTGATAGGACCTAGAACACACAAACGACAGGGTTGTGAGGGCTGTTCACTCCCTTGTCGTCGGGCAAACAGTATCAAAGCATGAGGTCTGATACCCACAGGCACAGAGACAGACTGCTTCTCTGCACCTTAGCACACACACACACACACACACACACACACACACACACACACACACACACACACACACACACACACACACACACACACACACACACACACACACACACACACACACACACACACACACACACACATTCATGGTTCCTTCTATTAAGGCAAGTTGTCCAGGTCCTGAGGCAGCAAAGCATCACCATCACCATCGTACTACCACCACCATACTTGACTGTTGGTTAAAGGTTCTCACTGTGGAATGCAGTGTTTGGTTTTCGGCAGGCATAAAAGTTACGCTTTTGACTGATCTGTCTATAAAACATTCTTCAAAGAGTCTTGATGATCATCCAGGTGCTTTTTGGTCAACTTTTTGGATGAGATGGGTCCCACTATGGCAAAAACCAAACACTGCATTCCACAGTAAGAACTTCATACCAATCGTCAAGCATGGCGGTGGTACTGTAGTGTGATGGTTTGGGGAATGTCAGGCCATCCGTCTGTGAGCTGAAGTGGAAGCACAGCTGGGTCATGCAGCAAGACAATGCAAAACACACAATCATGAAACACACACTACATGAAAATGGTTAAAAATCAAAAAATGTGACGTTTTAGAATGGCGTAGTCAAAGTCCAGACAGTCCTGTGACAGGACTTGAAACGAGAAGTTCTCGCTTGAAAACCTACAGATGTTGCTGAGTTAAAGCAGTTCTGCATACAAGAGTGGGCAACAATTCCTCCACAGCGATGTGAGAAACTGATCAACTACAGTGAGGGAAAAAAGTATTGGATCCCCTACTGATCTTGTACGTTTGCCCACTGACAAAGAAATTATTAGTCTATAATTTTAATGGTAGGTTTATTTGAACAGTGAGAGACAGAATAACAAACAAAAAAATCTGAAAAATGCATATCAAAAATATTATAAATTGATTTGCATTTTAATGATGGAAATAAGTATTTGACCCCCTCTCAATCAGAAAGATTTCTGGCTCACAGGTGTCTTTTATATAGGTAACAAGCTGAGATTAGGAGCACACTCAAAGGGAGGGATCCTAATCTCAGTTTGTTACCTGTATAAAAGACACCTGTCCACAGAAGCAATCAATCAATCAGATTCCAAACTCTCCACCATGGCAAAGACCAAAGAGCTCTCCAAGGATGTCAGGCACAAGATTGTAGACCTACCCAAGGCTGGAATGGTCTACATGACCATCGCCAAGCAGCTTGGTGAGAAGGTGACAACAGTTGGTGCGATTATTCGCAAATGGAAGAAACACAAAAGAACTGTCAATCTCACACTTTTCCATGCAAGATCTTACCTCATGGAGTTGCAATGATCATGAGAACGGTGCGGAATCAGCCCAGAACTACAAGGGAGGATCTTGTCAATGATTTCAAGGCAGCTGGGACCATAGTCACCAAGAAAACAATTAGTAACACACTACTCCATGAAAGATTGAAATCCTGCAGCGCCTGCAAGGTCTCCCTGCTCAAGAAAGCACATAAACATGCCCGTCTGAAGTTTGCCAAGGACAACTGGGTGAAAGTGTTGTGGTCAGATGAGACCAAAATGGAGCTCTTTGGCATCAACTCAACTTGCCGTGTTTGGAGGAGGAGGAATGCTTGGAGGAGAAGGAACACCATCCCCACCGTCAAACATGGAGGTGGAAACATTATGCTTTGGGGGTGTTTTTCTGCAAAGGGGACAGGACAACTTCACCGCATCAAAGGGACGATGGACGGGGCCATGTACCGTCAAATCTTGGGTGAGAACCTCCTTTCTTTAGCCAGGGCATTGAAAATGGGTCGTGGATGGGTATTCCAGCATGACAATGATCCAAAACACACGGCCCAGGCAACAAAGGAGTGGCTCAAGAAGAAGCACATTAAGGTCCTGGAGTGGCCAAGCCAGTCTCCAGACCTTAATCCCATAGAAAATCTGTGGAGGAACCTGAATGTTTGAGTTGCCAAACATCAGCCTCAAAACCTTAATGACTTGGAGAAGATCTGCAAAGAGGAGTGGGACAAAATCCCTTCTGAGCTGTGTGCAAACCTGGTGGCCAACTACAAGAAACGTCTGGGTTTTGCCACCAAGCATTTCTTTGTCAGTGGGCAAACGTACAAAATCAGCAGGGGATCAAATAGTTTTCTCCCTCACTGTACAGGAAGCATTTGGTTGCAGTCATTGCAGCTACAGGTGGCACAACCCGTTATTGAGTGTAAGGGGGCAATTACTTTTAAACACTGGGAAATTGGGTGATGCATAACATTCATAATTAAATAAGTATCCTTTTTTTGTTATTTGTAAACTCAGGTTCCCTTTATCTAATATTAGGTTTTGGTTGAAGATCTGATAACAATCCGTATCAAGAGTTTTACGGCACTGTAGATGAGATACAGCAAAATGTATATTGAAAATAAGTTACATATCAAGTTTAAATCTTTGGTAGATCCTTTTAAAAACTGTGACTTGTCTCTGTCAGACAGATGTGGCGTACAGTAAAAAGAGAAATACTTTGCCGGTTTATGCAGGAACTGAAACATAAAATCTGAATCATGAAAGTATTTTGGTCTTCTATAAAAAGCAAAAAAGTTAGTTTACATATTCTAGGGAATTTGGGGGGTAGCCCCGACCAGAACTCAAACCCTGGTCCGGCGACTGGCAAGCCAACGCCTTAGCCGTTAGAACGAGATCTGAACCCTTTGACAAGATCGCTAAGTGTTGGGTTAGGGTTGCTACAATATCTATGATTTACCCATAAAAATGTAATTCAAGAGTGGTTCTCACACACACAACAATGTTTCAACTGCCATTTAGACCTCAGAGAAAATACAATGCTATTCCTGTGAAGTTTATAGTTTTTCAAGAGAGCATCATTAAATAACTGGAGGCTTATTGAAATAGAATTTGAGACAATCTTTTTTTTTTGAGAGGGGAGGGGGGTTAGAGTCAGTGCACCCAGCCCACATCTTTTGAAACATCACATCCTGTCTTCCTCTCCTTCTCCCTCCCTCCTCTTTTCACTATGAAACCAAGAGTATGTGACCTGTGTGGCCTGCTGGCTTCTAAGCCTCGATTATTCTTTCACAATATCATTCCAACCTGAACCATACTGTGCTGGCTGGCTCTTTTTTTTTTTCATTTTTCCAGCACGGTTCCATCACCTATGGTGGATGGTCGGTGTACAGTAGCCAACATGATACAGCTCAGCTCAGTTTGGCTAAGTAGATTTTAAAAAGGGTATATGACTCCCTGGTCTCTGGACTGACTGGGCCATACTCCAGACCAGAGTACTTAGCCTCGATAAACCTAACTGCATGGTTCTGGTCTGGACAATACTCTAGACTAGAGCCTGCCCCACCACCAGTATGACGGGATAGGCTTTGTCACGAGGTTCTAGTAGTTAAAGCCAGTAGCACATGGCTGAACGTAGGGCCGAATGGATAGATGGAGGGTAATGTAATGATTATATATCCAACTTTCTACAGCACTACTTTGTCAATAACAATAAGCACTGAAGATGTACATGACCATAGTATTGAAGACAATGTGTGACACATTCTATTCCATTCACCACCTCTTTGGTCATGTTCAGTGCCACAGTACCAATTGCACTGTATGTGGTGACATCATGGACCAGTCTGGGTACAACTTGGTGATAAGGGCTCTTATTCATAGAAACACTGAGAGCAAACTGTTACTTGTCAGCTCCACACTCGCATTGCCTCTAAAACACAAGCACACATTGTTCACTCTCACTATCATTACTGTTTTGCTCCCCATAGGAAACATCTTCATCACTGAGTCAGCCATCTACAGTACATTCCCAAAAGTATGTGGACACCTGCTTGTCGAGCATCTCAAACCACCCTTTACTGCTATAACAGCCTCCACTCGTCAGGGAAGGCTTTCCACTAGATGATGGAACATTTCTGCGGGGACTTGCTTCCATTCAGCCACAAGAGCATTTGTGAGGTTGGGCACGGATGTTGGGCGATTAGACCTGGCTCGCAGTTGGCGTTCCAATTCATCTCAAAAGGTGTTTGATGGGGTTGAGGACAGGACTCTATGCAGGCCAGTCAAGTTCTTCCACTCCGATCTCGACAAACCATTTCTATATGGACCTCGCTTTGTGCATGGGGGCAGTGGCAGATTTAGGTATAGGCGACATGGGCAGCCGCCCGGGGCTGCATCTTGCCTGGAACTTCACAGGGCGCCCGCACAAACAAAACATGTTTTTAATTTGCGTGATCGGTTTTCTATCGCTCATTTGCACGTCACGTCAATGATATCATGTCACGGTGTGGGACTGTGGGTCAATTAACCTTGTCGGAGTGAACGCCCTGATTCTAGTTTGTGAGCTAGGCAGGCTACTGCCTGGGAAGGTCATCCACTCAGAAGTACGAGATGGGGCGGGGGTAGGTTGACCTCAGGTCTCCCCACTGGAAGTCCGAGATAGGGGGAGCGGGGGAATCTATCAAATAGCACACCTCTAACTTTATACAGTACTAATGCAATTAGTAAAATCAGTCACACTATGAAATGCTACCAAATAAACCACAATTAATTTATAATTCTGTGAATATATAGTTTCACAGACATATTGTTGCATTTTTTTCTGGTTTGTGTGAAATCATTAAGAATAATATAAAACCAGTCTGCACACCAGCAGGGTGAATTGGTTTAGTCTTGACTTTTGGTTGACAGTGTTGGGGGATGGGTAATGTATTGATGCTCGAGTGCCAAATCAACACAAATTTGTTTCCATTTGTCTTTGTTACTTATTTTTGCATATATTTTTATATAGTTTTAAATGTTCTGATTATTTATTTGTGTTGTTCCAAATCTTAATAAAAATTACAGTTAATGCAGAATTGTGCTTTTTTTGTTGTTGGGGGGGGGGGTTCGCCTTGGGAGCCATACAAGCTAAAACTGCCACTGCACAGGGGCATTGTCATGCTGAAACAGGAAAGGGCCTTCTCCAAGCTGTTGCCACAAAGTTGGAAGCACATTATCGTCTAGAATGTCATTGTATGCTGTAGCGTTGAACCATGAAAAACAGCCCCAGACAATTATTACTCCTCCACCAAACTTTACAGTTGGCACTATGCATTCAGACAGGTAGTGTTTTTCTGGCATCCGCCAAACCCAAATTCGTCCATCGGATTACCAGATGGTGAAGCGTGATTCATTACTCCAGAGAACGCGTTTCCACTGCTCAAATGGCGCTGAGCTTTACACCACACCAGCTGACGCTTGGCATTGCTCATAGTGATTTTAGTTGTGTGAGGCTACTCGGCCATGGAAACCCATTTCATAATGCTCCCGACGAACAGTTCTTGTGTTGACATTGCTTCCAGAGGCACTTTGGAACTCGGTAGTGAGTGTTGCAACTGAGGACTGACAATTTTTACACACTTCAGCACTCGACAGTCCCGTTCTGTGAGCTTGTGTAGCCTACCACTTCGTGGTTGAGCCTAGATGTTTCCAATTCACAATAACAGCACTTACAGTTGACCACGGCAGAAATTTGATGAACTGACTTGTTGGAAAGGTGGCATCCTATGACGGTGCCACGTTGAATGTAACTGAGCTCTTCAATAAGGCCATTCTACTGCCTGTGTGCTTAATTTTATACACCTGTCAAAAATGGGTGATGCTGAAACAGCAGAATCAACTAATTTTAATGGGTGTTCACATTCTTTTATATACAGTGCCTTCGGAACTTATTCAGACCCCTTGACTTTTTCCACATTTGTTACGTTACAGCCTTATTCTTAAATTGATTAAATGTTTTTTTTCTATCAGCAATCTCCACACAATACCCCATAATGACAAAACGAAAACAGGTTTTTAGATATAAAGAATTACAAATAAAAACAGAAATACCTTATTTACATAAGTATTCAGACCCTTTGCTGTGAGACTCAAAATTTAGGTCAGGTGCATCCTGGTTTCCATTGATCATCCTTGAGATGTTTCTACACATTGATATGAGTCCGCCTGTGGTAAATTCAATTGACTGGATATGATTTGGAAAGGCACACACCTGTCTATATAAAGGTCCCACAGTTGACAGTGCATGTAAGAGCAAAAACCAAGCCATGAGGTCGAATGAATTGTCTGTAGAGCTCTGAGACAGGATTATGTCGAGGCACAAATCTGGAGAAGGGTACCAAAACATTTCTGCAGCATTGAAGGTCCCCAAGAACACAGTGGCCTCCATCATTCTTAAATGGAAGACGTTTGGAGCCACCAAGACTCTTCCTAGAGCTGTCCTCCCAGCCAAACTGAACAATCGAGGTAGAAGGGCCTTGGTCAGGGAGGTGACCAAGAAATTATGGTCACTTTGACAGAGCTCTAGAGTTCCTCTTTGGAGATTGGAGAACCTGCCAGAAGGACAACCATCTCCACCAATCAGGCCTTTATGGTAGTGGCCAGACGGAGCCACTCCTCAGTAGAAGGCACGTGACAGCCCACTTGGAATTAGCCAAAAGGCCCCTAAAGGACTCTCAGACCATGAGAAACAAGATTCTCTGGTCTGATAAATTAAGATTGACCTTTTTGGCCTGAATGCCAAGTGTCACGTCTGGAGGAAACCTGGCACCTTCCCTACAGTGAAGCATGGTGGTGACAGCATCATGCTGTGGGGATGTTTTTCAGCGGCAGGGACTGGGTGACTAGTCAGGATCGAGGGAAAGATGTAAAGGAGCCAAGTACAGAGAGATCCTTGATGAAAACCTGCTCCAGAGTGCTCAGGACCTCAGACTGGGGTGAAGGTTCACTTTCCAACAGGACAACGACCCTAAGCACAGAGCCAAGACAACACAGGCTTCCGGACTACTATCTGAATGTCCTTGAGTGACCCAGCCAGAGCCTGGATTTAACCTGATCGAACATCTCTGGAGAGACCTGAAAATAGCTGTGCAGCGACACTCCCCCTCCAACCTGACAGAGCTTGAGAGGATCTGCAGAGAAGAATAGAAGAAACTCCCCAAATACAGGTGTGCCAAGCTTCTAGCTGTCATACCCAAGAAGACTCAATGTTGTAATCGCTGCCAAAGGTGCATCAACAAAGTACTGCGTAAAGGGTCTGAATACTTATGGAAATGTGACATTTCCAGGGGGGGTTTATATATCCACATTTGCAAAAAATAATTGCTTTGTCATTATGGCGTATTATGTATAGATTGATGAGGTAAAAAAATATATATTTTAGAATAAGGCTGTAATATAACAAAATGTAGAAAACGTCAATGTTTCTGAATACTTTCTGAAGGCACTGAATATAGTATATAACAATGTGAGAACATGACTTTAAATAGAACCATGAGGAAAGATGTAGGAAACGCTATGCTGAAGCACTGAAATTCGCACAGAAGAACAATGTTTCTTAACACTCTCTGAACTAGTTGAGAATATTTCCAATGTCAAACCAGTTGGAGAATGTTCCGTGAAAATTAACTAAATTTAAATTAAATGTGACCATTTTAGGAAACGTTCTGTTAAATTAACGAAATAACAAGAAAATAACGCTTTTTTGTCAAGTTCCTTAAATGTGCTAACAATGTTCCAAAGCCAAGCAACTATCCAGCACCATTCCCAGAAAGTTGTGGGAAGGTAAACATATGGTTCCCAGAACGTTATGTGCTTGCTGGGTCAGGACCTGTTCTGCTCATCATCCAATGTCAATAAATTTATATTTCTGTGGATCCAGTTCACTTTATATATTGTTGGCTGACTCCAGCTACCTTAAGAAGAGAAGATTAATATGATGTTCCTGAGGTCGGACATTAGACAGCAAGGGTGCCTGGATAGATGAAAGAGCCCCAAAGCATTGGTCCAAAAAACCTCATAAAATCTACCTTTACCTAATGTAACCAGGTACTTACCTTAAGTTGAGACTTTGACACTTTCCCACTCTTCTCTAGATCCAAGGCTGTGAAACCATACCAAATGGACTTGAGGAGCTCTGAGCGTAGGTCCATGTCTACAGCAGCATAACTTTCTGTTTTTCTCCTTCTTTCACAGCTTTTTTTTCTCTCCTCTCCCCTCCTCTTGATACGTGGCCCTATGTATGACAGCCAACAGTCACTCGTGAGGACCTGTGCTGACAGCACTACAATCCAATCAGTCTCAGCTACCCCACCTGCTGGTGGGGCAGAACACTGCAGGTAAGGGTCCACTATCATATCAAATGAAATTGTATTTGTCACATGCGCCGAATACAACAGCTGTAGACCTTACAGTGAAATGCTTACTTACAAGCCCTTAACCAACAATGCAGTTCAAGAAATAGAGTTAATCGCACAGTTGCTTAGGAGCCTGTTAAACGGCAGCCTGCGCCATTATTATGCTTTGCAAAAAGTATTCAGACTCCTTGAATTTCTTCACGTTGTATTGTGTTACAAAGTGGGATTAAACACAAGTCATTGTACATTTTTTTGTCATCAAAATACTCTGGAGTGTCAAAGTGGAAGATTTTTTTTTTTGTAAGATAAATAAAGAATAACCAAAATATAATTGTTGCTTAAGTATTCCGCCCCTCTGTTTAGGCAAGCTTAAATTAGTTAATCTGTAAAATGTGGCTCAACAAATCGCATAATAAGATACATGGCCTCACTCTGTGTGAAAAAATAGGGGTTGACATTATTTTTGAATGACTAACCCTTCCTCTGTCCCCTATACATACAGCATCTGTAAGGTCCCTCAGTCAAGTATTGCACAGATTCAACTACAAAGACCAGGGAGCTTTTCAAAAGCCTCGTAAAAAAGGGTAGATTGGGTAACAATAACAAATCAGACATTGAACATCTCTTTAAGCATGTTCACGTTAATAATTATGCTGTGGATTATGTATTAAACCACCCAGACACATAAAACATATAGTTGTCCTTCTGATCTTAGCTGCAGGATAGGAATGCAACTGCTCAAGGAGGCCATTGGTAATGTTAAAACAGCTACAGAGTTCAATGGCTGTGATGGGAGAAAACTGAGGCGGGATCAACAACAAGACTAACTGTTATGGTCAAAACATATTGATGCAACAGTAGCTAAGATGGGGAGAGGTCTGTCCGTAATAAAGTGCCGCTTTGCCTTCTGAACAACAATATCAACAAGGCAGGTCCTACAGGCCCTAGTTTTGTCGCACCTGAACTATTGTCCAGTCGTGTGGTCAGGTGCCAAAAAGAGCAACTTGGGATCATTACAACTGGCCCAAAACAGGGCAGCATGGCTGGCTCTTTAATGTACACGTAGAGCTAACATTAATAATATGCATGTCAATCTCTCATGGCTCAAAGTAGAGGAGAGACTGACTTCATCACTACTTGTTTTTGTAAGTATTGACATGTTGAATGTACCAAGCTGTCTGTTTAAACTACTAGCACTCAGCTCGTACACTCATACCCCACACGACATGCCACCAGAGGTCCCTTCACAGTCCCCAAGTCCAGAACAGACTATGGGAGGCGCACAGTACTACATAGAGCCATGACTACATGGAGCTCTATTCCACATCAAGTAACTCACGCAAGTAATAAAATCAGATTTAAAAATCTTATAACAATATACCTTATGGAACAGCGAGGACTGTGAAGAGTCACACACACATGCACAAATACACACATACAACCATACATAACATGCACACTATACACACACGTACACAGTTATGTCCGGAGGGCACACACTTAGTGTATTGTGAAATCTGTTGTAAAATGAATTTTAATGTTTCAAATGTTTATTATAAGGTATTAAATGTATTAATTATAATGTATAAAAAAAATGTAATGCCTTAATTTTTGCTGAATAACAGGAAGAGTAGCTGCTGCCAAGGCATAATACATACAAATACAAATGACAGATTGAAAAGAAGAATACTAATATACAGAATACTAATATTTATATGTAACCAAGGGTGCTCCTTGAAGCTCAGAAGGGGGCACAGGGACAAAGACATTTCAGAGGGTGTGTGGAGAGGGACTCATTGGATCACATGGTGTAGCATCATGCGTCGTTTCCATGGAGTTGTTTTTGCACGCTTGATGCTGATTGGTCAAAGGAAAGACGGCTCTTGAAAACAACTAGCGCAACGATTGGCTTCTAACTTTTCTGTTTTAACCAATGCAAATACTTGCTTTTTACAAACTGGAGCATGTTCAGGAAGTTTTGAGCTTGTCTTCTTATCATGCCTCTTTTGTGTTGAAAACAGAGGAAAGTCTGGGATATATTCATTATTTTTTTCGTAAACATTTTGTGAAGCAAGTAAACAATTCTCTATTTTGAAGTGTGCATGTGAGTACAGTCAGATTTTCTCTCTTGTCACGGTCAGATACCCAGAGAGCAAGCTGCCCCTTCTCTCAGTAGCTCGCTTGAAGCTAGCAGCAACAGTACCGTTTAAATTGTTAAAAGTTTTGTGGTGTTTTCTAAGGGATTCGAATATTTCAGTGGGTTATTTGCTTTATACGACAGCTATAAAGCGAGTCATTAAACAATTCAACTAGCTAACTTGTAGCAAAGCAATTAAGCAATGTGACAATGTGGTTGCTGGTTTTTTTTCTAAAAAGTATATGCTCTTGCCAACTGTGTTAGCTAGCATGCTGAATTATGTTAACTAACATTTGGTTCAGGGTTTGTTATTTACAGAATTCTGTTGAACCTCTGACTGAGCCAATGATGGATTCCTCTCCGATTCTGCGTCAGCAAAGTCAGAACAAAATCCTGAAAAACCATTCAAGGTAAGCCTACAGAGTATGAACAACTAACGAGTCAATTGTGCTTTATTTTGGCGGTCGCCGCTCCCTAATGATGCATGGCCACTGTTTATCAAGTACTGTTGATAAGTTAACCTGAATTAAAAACACTGTATACACTGCCTGGAATGTATATATGCCTGTCTACATTGACTGTCAATCTCCAGTCCAAACAGAATGAAGATCAACAGGATGACAGCAGACCCCAAACCAGGTTCTAAACACCCGTCTGTACCCCACCCTTGCAAACACCCCTCTGTACCCCACGGACACCATTCCAAACGAGGGACTGAGAACAAGGTCCCAGCAGCAACCTCAGACAAAGACCCTAAGCCCCCTGTAAGACCACTGGGCATCAGCAGGCTGCCAGTGCTTGCTAAATCCCTGCCCCTTCAGACACCCTCTGACTTCAACCAGTCACACAGGAGATGGGAGGAGAACTCTCTAGCGGTAAGAACTATAGATAGATTCTAAATGCATAACCCAATTATATTTATATGGTAAACCCATTGCTTCAAATGAAATATATCACTGATTCTGGTCTGATATTAAGCCAAATTTCTGCATTAAAAAGTATGTGCGATGGGGAGTCTAGATTGAAAGTGTTTCTTAACCAGGAATAGCCCTAACTTTGTTGAGAAACCGGCCCTGAATGTGTATCTTACTAGCATTACTGTCAGTGCTAAGGGATGTCATTTATATTTTTGTCCTTATCTGTTTTCCTAAAGGGTAAAGCAAAGAGGAAGAAGCCAAACACCAAGCCTGTACCTTTCAACTTCACCCATCCTAGAGCCAACCGAATGGGGGCAACGAACCATAGGAGGCCGCTGGTTGCTCAAACCACCCAACCTGAAAATACTTTTAGCGCTGCTGCCAGCCAAAAAATAAGACTCGCAACGACAGTTAAACTACCCAGTTCCATCCCACAAACTCATAACAAGGCCCGAACAAATTCAACAGTAGATCTCGCTGCTCGACTCCTTACACCCGCACAACACTTGGCGGCCAGAAAAGAAGGTCCAGGGCGAGCAGGTATCTTGTCACATCACGATGGAGAAGAATGGAAGACTCATTGGCCCCAGGCTACCAGTGCTGCCACCTCCATGCCTTTGTCTCAACATCTGAAACCAAAGGCACAGTCTTCTTCAGACACTCCATTTCATGGATCTGGATCGGGACAGCTTGGTCTTTCCAGACCTCCCAGTTCATTTGGTCCTGGCTCAGGTCTTTCGTCCAATGCTTTCTCATTTAGCAGTGACTCCTCCACTACCTCAGCCAAGCCCACTGCCTTCAGTACGGAAGCCTGCAGGGGCCATTTGGACACGCTCAGCATCAAAGATCTTTCCGAGCCTGGCCAGTTATTAAGTAGCACCGCTGGTTAGTTCAGAGCTCATCATATAGCTGCAGTGTCATGGTGTTTGTTCTTTCTCTTGTCTCTAGATTTTCTATGTTTTTGTCATCTTTAGATTTATATTTAGTTTTTGAAATTGTGTTCCATTGTCCCTTGTGTGTGTGTTCCAGGGCGTGTGGAGGCCTTCTCTTCTGACCCCTTTGCCCTACGTAGTATCCTGCAGAATATCGGAGTCAATGGTGCTGGAGCTTCTATGTCTAGCCGTCCCTCTACAAAAGCCTATAACAACATGGTGAGTTGTCCTAGGGTTCCTTTACACAGCAGACCTGGTACTCTATTAGATTGAGAGACACAGGAGAGGAGTGCTTCTTTGGTTATATACTGAACAAAAATATAAACGCAACAAAATCAAACATTTTCTATATCCACAAAAACCTTGTCTCAAATTTTGTGCACAAATGTTTTACATCCCTGTTAGTGAACATTTCTCCCTTGCCATGATAGTTCATCCAACTGGCATTTCAAGAAGCTGATTAAACAGCATGATTATTACACAGGTGCACCTTGTGCTGGGGGACAATAAAAGGCAACTCTAAAAGGGAGAGTTTGGGCTACCATTACCTGTCTGTAATGTTTAGCATTAGGATACTTATCGTTCGCAGTCCTTATAGCGTAGGCATGTTCAGACAGCCTGTCCTTGAGTCTTCTCCGTACGTCCTATGTAAAAGCACCCACGTGGCCACTTCAGCTTGTACACCACATATGTAGTGTTGCAGTTGACAAATTATTGAACTTTATAGGTTCCAGGTCCACACGTGTCCCTGAATGTATTTGTTTTTTACAATGTGATTGCAGTTACCACATGGGAAGTTGCCTCTGGGCTTGGGGAGCCAACTTGGTTTAGTTACTGGGATGAGTTCGCTGTGCACCAACTTATCCTTGAGAGCCCGTCTGTAAGAGAATGCTGGGAGTTCAGTGAACACATGGCACAGAGTAGGATTACTTTCAGTGATGCTCCAATTGCGTTTAATGATGTCCTTAACCCTGGCTGCGTCGAGTCACAAAGTAGATTGGTTTGGGGTTTTGAGGCCTCTGTGTGTGTTTGAGAAGACTTTCTCTTTCCAGAGATTGAGCTTTGGTGAGAGACTGGTTTAACAGGCTAGGTTTGTATTCCAGGTGCTGAAACCTAAAATGCATTTCCACAGCCTTTTCCCCCAAAATCCTCCTCCCGATCACAAATATGGTGCAGCTTTTGAAATTGCTCGAACAGAATGTTCTTAATCAGACTAGCGGGGTGAAAATAGTCCACCCTGAGGATAGTATTGTGGTCCATACTTTTCCTGTAAATGGTGGTGTGGAGTGAGCCATCCTGAGTTAAGATTTTTAGAAGCAGAAATGTAAATTCCGTTTGCCTGTATTCTAAACTCAGTTTAAATTTCTCATTGCGGGAATTAACATAGTTGTGTAATTCTAACAATTCATTTTCTGATGCAGAGAACATTCAAGGGACATCATCAATGTATCTGTCATACCATACAATAAAAAAAGGGTTAGCAGACCAGACAATTAACTTCTCGTCCCCAAAAAACCTTCTGTTGTCTGAAGAGCTTGTCCTGGAAAAGAAACACCTTTTTCTTTATCTGGCCTAAGTTGGAGATAATGCTTTAAAACCTCCAGACCTTCATTGTGTACAATATTGGTGTAGGGATTCAACATCCATTGTTACCAAATAGGAAGATCCAACATCTTTAATCTTAGATAACACTCACACTCTTAACATGCTATCTTCAAGGAAAAGGGAGAGTTTGGACACAAGGTATATTGATTTCTACATGAATCCTTTTGTGTCCAAACTCTCCTCTTTCCTTTTAGTGTTCTCTGAATCAGAAAATGAATTGTAAGAAAACTATATAAGTGTCAAATTCTCATTGAGGGAATTGACAGAGTTTAGAATACAGTCAAACGGAAACTATCTTATAATCTCAATCCACACCACCATTTGCAGGAAAAGTATGGACCACAATACTATCCTTGGGGGGGTAAGTTTTCACCCCGCAAGTCAAATAACACTCCCTTTGGAACATTTCAAAGGCTCTCTGGAAAGAGAGTTTTCTCAAACACACTCACAGACCTCAACCCCAAACCAAACTACTTTGTGACCTGCCACAGCCAGGAGGCAGCCAGGGTTAAGGACATCATCAAACACAATTGGAGCATAACTGAAAGTGCGATGTGTTCACTGAACCCTCAGCATTCTCTTGCAGAAGGGCCCCTACCCTCAAGGATAAGTTGGTGTACAGCGACCTCACACCAGTAACTAAGCCAAGTTGGCTTCCCAAACCCAGAGGCAACTTCCCATGTGGTAACTACATTCACTGCCATCACATTGTAAAAACAAATACATTCAGGGACACTTGTGGACCTGGAACCTGTCAAGTTAAATCATTTGTCAACTGCAACACTACCTATGTAGTGTACAGGCTGGTGTGCCCACGTGAGAGCTTTTACATAGGACGTACTAAGAGAAGGCTCAAGGACAGGGTGTCTGAGCATGCCTATGCTATAAGGACTGCTAATGACAAGTATCCTATGGCTAAACATTACAGACAGGTTGGCCAAGGCAGCCCAAACTCTCTGAAAGCCACGGCTATTGAGGTAGTTCCCAGTTCAAATTAAATGTTATTTGTCACACCTTACAGTGAAATACTTACAAGCCCTTAACCAACAATACTTTTTAGGTATTTTCTTAAAACGGCAAGAAATATAAGTAACAAATAATTCATGAGCAGCAGTAAAATAACAATAGAGAGGCTATATACAGGGGGTGTCGGTACCGAGTCAATATGCGGGGGCACTGGTGTCGAAGTAATATGTACATGTCGGTAGAATTATTAAAGTGACTATGAAAAGATAATAACAGTAGGAGGTCGACCGATTTATGATTTTTCAATACCGATTATTGGAGGACCAAAAAAGCCGATACCGATTAATCGACTGATTTATTTAAAAAAAAATATATAAATATATCAAAACTGTATTTGTAATAATGACAATTACAACAATACTGAATTAACACTTATTTTAACTCAATATAATACATCAATAAAATCAAATAAGGTTTTAGGTTGTAGTTATTATAGGACTATTTCCCTCTATACCATTTGTATTTCATTAACCTTTGACTATTGGATGTTCTTATAGGCACTTTAATATTGCCAGTGTAACAGTATTGCTTCCGTCCCTCTCCTCGCTCCTCCCTGGGCTCGAACCAGCAACACAACGACCACAGCCACCACATCGAAGCAGCGTTACCCATGCAGAGCAAGGGAAACAACCACCCCAAGGCTCAGAGCGAGTGAAGTTTGAAACGCTATTAGCGCGCACTAACTAGCCAGCCATTTCACTTCGGTCACACCAGCCTCATCTCGGGAGTTGATAGGTTTGAAGTCATAAACAGCGCAATGCTTGACGCACAACGAAGAGCTGCTGGCAAAACGCACGAAAGTGCTGTTTGAATGAAAGTTTACGCGCCTGCTACCGCTCAGTCAGATACTTAGATGCTTGTATGCTCAGTCAGATTATATGCAACACAGGACACGCTAGATAATATCTAGTAATATCATCAACCATGTGTAGTTAACTAGTGATTATGATTGTTTTTTATAAGATAAGTTTAATGCTAGCTAGCAACTTACCTTGGCTTACTGCATTTGCGAGAGAGAGAGGCAGGTCGTTATTGCGTTGGACTAGTTAACTGTAAGGTTGCATGATTGGATCCCCCGACAAGGTGAAAATCTGTCTTTCTGCCCCTGAACGAGGCAGTTAACCCAACGTTCATATGTCGTCATTGAAAATAAAATTTGTTCTTAACTGACTTGCCTAGTTAAATAAAGATTAAATAAAGGTGTAAAAAAAAAAAACTGCGCCCAAAAATACCGATTTCCGATTGTTATGAAAACTTGAAATCGGCCCTAATTAATTGGCCATTCCGATTAATCGGTCGACCTCTAGTAGCAGCAGCGTAGAAGGGTCAGAGACCTGACCCTGTTGAAATGTAAATGGTCTGGGTAGGCATTTGATTAGATGTTCAGGAGTCTTATGGCTTTGGGGTAGAAGCTGTTTAGAAGCCTTTTGGACTTGGCGCTCCGGTACCGTTTGCTGTGCGGTAGCAGAGAGAACAGTCCATGACTCGGATGGCTGGAGGATTTGACCATTTTTAGGACCTTCTTCTGACACTGCCTGGTATAGAGGCAGGAAGCTTGGCCCCGGTGATGTTCTGGGCCGTACGCACTACCCTCTGTAGTGCCTTGTGGTTCGAGGTCGAGCAGGTGCCATATTAGGCATTGATGCAACCCGTCAGGATGCTCTCGAAGGTGCAGCTGTTAAACCTTTTGAGGATCGTACCCTCTTTACGACTGTCTTGGTGTGCTTGGACAATGTTAGTTTGTTGGTGATTTGGACACCAAGGAACTTTGAGCTCTCAACCTGCTCCACACAGCCCCGTCGATGAGAATGGGGGTGTGCTCGGTCCTCCTCCTTTTCATGTAGTCCACAATCAACTCCTTTGTCTTGATCATGTTGAGGGAGAGGTTGTTGTCCTTGTACCACACGGTCAGGTCTCTGACCTCAGGCTTTATCATGTTTGTCGTTGATCAGGCCTACCACTGTTGTGTCATCTGCAAACTTAATGATGGTGTTGGAGTCGTGCCTGGCCGTGGAGTTATGAGTGAACAGGGAGTACAGGAGGGGACTGAGCACGCAACCCTGATAGGCCCCCGTGTTGATGATCAGCGTGGCGGATATGTTGTTAACTAACTTTAACACCTGGGCGAGGCCGTCAGGAAGTCCAGGATCCAGTTGCAGAGGGAGGTGTTTGGTCCCAGGGTCCTTAGCTTAGTGATGAGCTTTGAGGTGGTGTTGAACGCTGAGCTGTAGTCAATGAATTGTCTCAAATATGAAATGTTCAGGATCTTTAAACTAAGGGCCACCGTATTGCCAGGTCTAAATGAGGAAATGTACAGTGCTTTGCAAAAGTATTCACCTCCTTGCCGTTTTTCCTATTTTGTTGCATTACAACCTGTAATTTAAATGGATTTTTATTTGGATTTTATGTAATGGACATATACAAAATAGTTCAAATTGCTGAAGTGAAATGAAAAAATGTACATGTTTCAAAAAATGCACAAACCACTTTTCAGTTTTTTTTTAATGTATTCACCCCCTTTGCTCTGAAGCCCCTAAATAGGATCTGGTGCAACCAATTACCTTCAGAAGTCATATAATTAGTTAGATTACACACAGGTGGACTTTTTTTTAAGTGTCACATGATCTGTCACATGATCTCAGTATATATACACTTGTTCTGGAAGGCCCCCGAGTCTGCAACACCACTAAGCAAGGGGCACCACCAAGCAAGCAGCACCATAAAGACCAATGAGCTCCCCAAAAAGGTCAGGGACAAAGTTGTGGAGAAGTACAGATCAGGGTTGGGTTATAAAAAAATAGCAGAAACTTTGAACATCCCACAGAGGACCATTTAAATCCATTATAAAAAATAAAAAAATGGAAAGAATATGGCACCACAACAAACCTGCCAAGAGTGGGCCGCACACAAAAACTCACAGACCAGGCATGGAGGGCATTAATCAGAGAGTCAACAAAGAGACCAAAGATAACCTTGAAGGAGAAGCAAAGCTTCACAGTGGAGATTGGAGTATCTGTCCATAGGACAACTTTAAGCCATACACTCCACAGAGCTGGGCTTTATGGAAGAGTGACCAGAAAAAAAGCCATTGCTTAAAGAAAGTAAAAAGCAAACATTTAGTGTTTGCCAAAAGGCATGTGGGAGACTCTCCAAAGATATAGAGGAAGGTATTCTGGTCAGATGAGACTAAAATATAGCTTTTTGCTCATCAAGGAGAACGCTATGTCTGGCACAAACCCAACACCTCTCATCACCCCGAGAATATCATCCCCACAGTGAAGCATGGTGGTGGCAGCATCATGGTGGTGGTGGCAGCATCATGCTGAGGAGATGTTTTTCATTGGCAGAGACTGGGAAACTGGTCAGGATTGATGGATGGTGCTAAATACAGGGAAATTCTTGAGGGAAACCTGTTTCAGTCTTTGAGATTTGAGACTGTGACGGTTCACCTTCCAGCAGGACAATGACCCTAAACATACTGCTAAAGCAACACTTGAGTGGTTTAAGGGGAAACATATATAAATGTCTTGGAATGGCCTAGACCTCAATCCAATTGAGAATATGTGGTATGACTTAAAGATTGCTGTGTACCAGCAGAAGCCATCCAACTTGAAGGAGCTGAAGCAGTTTTGCCTTAAAGAATGGCCAAAATCCCAGTGGCTAGATGTGCCAAGCTTATGGAGACATACCCCAAGAGACATGCAGCAGTAATTGCTGCAAAGGGTGGCTCTACAAAGTATTGCCAAGAAAATTATATTTTGCATTTTCAAAGCGGTAGGCATGTTGTGTAAATCAATTGATACAAAGTCCCCCAAAAAAGTCAATTTTGATTCCAGGTTGTAAGGCAGCAAAATAGGAAAATTGCCTAGGGGGTGAATACTTTCGCAAGCCACTATTATTCTCCCTTCCTGTAAGAGAGATGTGGTTTATACACTGCTCAAAAAATAAAGGGAACACTTAAACAACACAATGTAACTCCAAGTCAATCACACTTCTGTGAAATCAAACTGTCCATTTAGGAAGCAACACTGATTGACAATACATTTTGCATGCTGTTGTGCAAATGGAATAGACAACAGGTGGAAATTATAGGCAATTAGCAAGACACCCCCAATAAAGGAGTGGTTCTGCAGGTGGGAACAACAGACCACTTCTCAGTTCCTATGCTTCCTGGCTGATGTTTTGGTCACTTTTGAATGCTGGCGGTGCTTTCACTCTAGTGGTAGCATGAAACGGAGTCTACAACCCATACAAGTGGCTCAGGTAGTGCAGCTCATCCAGGATGGCACATCAATGCGAGCTGTGGCAAGAAGGTTTCCTGTGTCTGTCGGCGTAGTGTCCAGAGCATGGAGGCGCTACCAGGAGACAGGCCAGTACATCAGGAGGCCGTAGGAGGGCAACAACCCAGCAGCAGGACCGCTACCTTCGCCTTTGTGCAAGGAGGAGCAGGAGGAGCACTGCCAGAGCCCTGCAAAATGACCTCCAGCAGGCCACAAATGTGCATGTGTCTGCTCAAATGGTCAGAAACAGACTCCATGAGGGTGGTATGAGGGCCCGACGTCCACAGGTGGGGGTTGTGCTTACAGCCCAACACCGTGCAGGATGTTTGGCATTTGCCAGAGAACACCAAGATTGGCAAATTCACCACTGGCGCACTGTGCTCTTCACAGATGAAAGCAGGTTCACACTGAGAAGATGACAGACGTGACACAGTCTGGAGATGCCGTGGAGAACGTTCTGCGGCCTGCAACATCCTCCAGCATGATCAGTTTGGCGGTGGGTCAGTCATAGTGTGGGGTGGCATTTCTTTGGGGGGCCGCACAGCCCTCCATGTGCCCGCCAGAGGTAGCCTAACTGCAATTAGGTACCGAGATGAGATCCTCAGACCCCTTGTGAGACCATATGCTGGTGCGGTTGGCCCTGGGTTCCTCCTAATGCAAGACAATGCTAGACCTCATGTGGCTGGAGTGTGTCAGCAGTTCCTGCAAGAGGAAGGCATTGATGCTATGGACTGGCCCGCCCGTTCTCCAGACCTGAATCCAATTGAAGGATAGGGAGGTCATACAGGCACATGGAGGCCACACACACTACTGAGCCTCATTTTGACTTGTTTTAAGGACATTACATCAAAGTTGGATCAGCCTGTAGTGTGGTTTTCCACTGTCATTTTGAGTGTGACTCCAAATCCAGACCTCCATGGGTTGATAAATTTGATTTCCCTTGATAATTTTTGTGTGATTTTGTTGTCAGCACATTCAACTATGTAAAGAAAAAAGTATTTAGTAAGAATATTTCATTCATTGATCTAGGATGTGTTATTTTAGTGTTCCCTTTATTTTTTTGAGCAGTGTACATTTTTTTGTTCTCCAATCTTAAGTTTAGTAGCAAGAGCTCGTGTACATTATTATTATTTTTTTTTCCTTTTATGATATTGCATTTCTTTTGTGGTGTTCCATTCTCGTTATGCCATGTTTGTCTTTGTATCTTTAATGTTTTTTATCCTCAAGTCTTTTTTGCTTTATCAACTACATATGCTAATGAATTGAGTCACTTCCTGTGAGAGTTGGGTTATACAACAGTTTGTCCACCACTATTCTTTGTCACCCTGATGGAGGCTGCAAGGCATCGGTGGGTTTTATTCTTACCATACATGAGGCTTTTTTTATTTTTACACTACATGAGTTACTTGATTTTGTTTGCACAAAGGCTGTTCCGACATTGTTTACTATCCAGCATCAACTTATTTTTGTTCTATTAGATTGAGGTTGCCTGGTGCAATGGAACCAATAGAATAGTCAGTAATCAAACACTCAACGTATTTGAAAGAAAACAAATACCAATTGAAGTGAACCCAGGTCTGCAGGGTACTTACTGACTGATGATCTTTCTGAGTTTGTGTGTCCAAAATCAGTCTGTGAACTAACTTGAAGTGATCTTTCCTCTGCAGCCCCAGAGAGTGTCCATCATGAAGAGTCAAAAGAAGACTGCACCCTCTGCAGGTCAGTGGTAGTAGTACTGGACATTTCCAAGCTGCATATAACGGTTTATGTACTGCTGATATAAACTCAGCAAAAAAAAGAAATGTCCCCTTTTCAGGACCCTGTCTTTCAAAAGATAATTCGTAAAAATCCAAATAACTTCACAGATCTTCATTGTGAAGGGTTTAAACACTGTTTCCCATTCTTGTTCAATGAAACATAAACAATTAATTAACATGCACCTGTGGAACAGTTGTTAAGACACTAACAGCTTACAGACGGTGGGCAATTAAGGTCACAGTTATGATAACTTAGGACACTAATGAGGCCTTTCTACTGACTGAAAAACACCAAAAGAAACATGACCAGGGTTCCTGCTCATCTGCGTGAACGTGCATTAGGCATGCTGCAAAGAGGCATGAGGACTGCAGATGTGGCCAGGGCAATAAATTGCAATGTCCGTACTGTGAGACGCCTAAGACAGCGCTACAGGGAGACAGGATGGACAGCTGATCGTCCTCACAGTGGCAGGTCACGTGTAACAACACCTGCACAGGATCGGTACACCCGAACATCACACCTGCGGGACAAGTACAGGATGACAAAAACAGCTGCCCAAGTTACACCAGGAACGAATAATCCCTCCATCAGTGCCCAGACTGTCCACAATAGGCTGAGAGAGGCTGGGTTGAAGTGAAGGCTTTTGTAAGCCTGTTATAAATGCAGGTCCTCACCAGACATCAACCTCAACAGCGTTGCCTATGGGCACAAACCCATCGTTGCTGGACCAGACAGGACTGACAAAAATGTATCTTCACTGACGAGTCACGGTTTTGTCTTACCAGGAGCGATGGTCGGATTCGCGTTTATCGTCAAAGGAATGAGCGTTACACCGAGGCCTGTACTCTGGAGCGGGATCGAGGTGGAGGGTCCATCATGGTCTGGGGCGGTGTGTCACAGCATCATTGGATTTTGACCCCCCCTTTTTTCAGGGACACAATATTCCATTTCTGTTAGTCACATGTCTGTGGTACTTGTTCAGTTTGTCTCAATTGTAGAATCTTATGTTCTTACAAATATTTACACATGTTAAGTTTGCTGAAAATAAACACAGTTGACAGTGAGAGGATGTTTCTTTTTTTGCTGAGTTTAGCATTGACATTGAAGGCTATTTCCATGTAGAAATGTTGCATGTTGCACCCCTTTAAAAACACAATTTGCGCTGATCTGTTTAATTAGCCAGCCTATTCAAACTCCTACTCCAGCTCAATCTAAGGGCCTAGGATAGGCTACCAAGTCTGTACACTTGTATGTGCTTGAATTGTTTATAGGTCCTGTAAGATCTATTCAGTTCTCCCCTGAGCCTTCAGCCCTCAACAGCATCCTTCAGAATGAAGGGGTCACCTACCCACTGCAGCCCCAGAGAGTGTCTGTCATGAAGAGTCACCAGAAGATTACAGCCTCAGCAGGTCCGTGGTAGTACTACTTGGACATGTTCCATCTTTGAGCACGT
Organism: Oncorhynchus masou masou; assembly: GCF_036934945.1. NCBI lineage: Eukaryota > Metazoa > Chordata > Actinopteri > Salmoniformes > Salmonidae > Oncorhynchus > Oncorhynchus masou. Next base: position 40,074,270 of record NC_088244.1, on the reverse strand, counting down.
TTTGAAGAGCAAAGTGTAGAAATGCCTGCAAACGAGCTTACTACTGCTTCATTATCATGATGCAAAAATATTCATTGTAAAGAAGCTTTCTAGCTTCAACCAGTGCTAAAAGAAAGAAAAAAAGTTAAACTAACAAGTCTGTAACCTTGTATGTGCTTGTGTTCCAGGTCCAGGACGGAGTGTCCCGTTCACCCCAGACCCCACGGCCCTGAGGAGCATCCTGCAGAATGAAGGGGTGACAGCTGGGGGAATGCTGGGGGCCACACCACAACGCACCTCTGTCTGCCCCTCTGGCAGGGGAACCTCCATCTACACTGTGAGTTAATATTTTGATCGATAAATGTATTTAAAATGTAGGATTTGATAATGCATATAAAGCCGCTCCAGCCAGGGTGAAAACAACTTTATATGCATAAGATTTAAAAGTCATTGCCATAGTACTGCCTCATGTCCTTATTTCTCATGTCATGTCTCCTTAGTGCTACATGAAACAGTCAGCCACAGTTTACTGATGAGTATAGAGAGGCTTTAGGAATATAAACGGAATTTTCACTGTGGTGCTTTACCTTTCCAGGCTCAGAGAGTACCTGTCACAAAGACTTGCACTGAAGCATCTGGAGGACTTCCGGGTAAGTTATACTGAACAAAAATATAAACGCAACATTTAACAATTTCAAAGATTTTACTCAGTTACAGTTCATAGACGGAAATCAGTCAATTGAGTAAAATTCAATCTATAGATTTCACATGACTGGGTCTGGGTGCAGCCATGGGTGGGCCTGGCATGGCATAGGCCCACCCACTTGATTGGATGTATCGCCAAATTCTTAAAAATGACGTCGGAGGCGGCTTTTGGTTAAGTTCTCTGGCAACAGCTCTGTTGGACATTCCTGAAGTCAGCATGCCAATTGCACGCTCCCTCAACTAGAGACATCTGTGGCATTGTCTTGTGTGACAAAACTGCACATTTTAGAGTGGCCTTTTATTGTCCCCAGGACAAGGTCCACCTGTGTAATGATCTTGCTGTTTAATCAGCTTCTTGATATGCCACACCTGTCAGGTGGATGGATTATCTTGGCAAATGAGAAATGCGAGAAATCCCAAGAACACATTGTCCTCCATCATTCTTAAATGGAAACATTTATGGTCACTCTGACAGAGCTCCCGATTTCCTCTGTGGAGATGGTTGTCCTTCTGGAAGGTTCTCCCATCTCAGCAGCGCTCTACCAATCAGGCCTTTATGGTAGAGTGGCCAGACGGAAGCCACTCCTCAGTAAAAGGCACATGACAGCACGCTTGGAGTTTGACAAAAGGCTCCTAAAGGACTCTGACCTTGAGAAAAAATATTATCTTTGGTCTGAATGCCAAGCGTTATGTTTGGAGGAAACCTGTCCCTATCCCCACGGTGAAGCATGGTGGTGGCAGCATCATGCTGTGGGAATGTTTTTCAGTGGAGTGGCAGGAACTGGGAGACTCGTCAGGATTGAGGGAAAGATGAACAGAGAAAAGTAGAGAGATCCTTGATGAAAACCTGCTCAGGACTTCAGACTGGGGCCAAGGTCCACCTTCCAACAGGACAACAACCCGAAGCACACAGCCAAGATAACGTAGGAGTGGCTTCAGGACAAGTCTCTGAATGTTCTAGAGTGGCCTGGACTTGAACCCGATCAAACATTTCTGGAGACTTGAAAATAGCTGTGCAGCATTACTCCCCATACAACCTAACAGAGTGTGAGATGATCTGCAGAGAAGAATTGGAGAAACTCTCCAAATACAGTTGTGCCAAGCCTGTTGCGGCATACACAAGAAGACTAATCGCTGGCAAAGGTGCTTCAACAAAGCACTGAGTAAATGGTCTAAATACTTTGTTTTCTACAAACTTGTTTCGCTTTGTCATTATGGGGAATTGTGTGTAGATTGATAAGGATTAAAAAATATATATATTTTAGAATAAGGCTGTAAAGTAATAAAACCTGGAAAAGGTGAAGGTCTGAATACTTCCCGAATGCACTGTATATGCTACCGTTTCTATCGCCAGATATTCACCGGTTTGTCCCTCTCCTCTTGGGTCTGTGTTATTCAGGGGCCTCGAGGGAAAAATGTATTTGCTACGACTAATATGGGGTTGTTTTACCCAGCTATCTTAAGAGGAATGCACCAAATTGTAAATCGCTCTGGATAAGAAGTTTTTTGCTAAATGACACAAATGTAAATGTTCAAATGTTATGTCTGTCTTTATAACTTGATCTTAGCCCAATACTACATACCTGGTTTGAGGAGTTAGCGAGGTATCTTTGGTCAACCGGTACCATCAAAGTGGCTCACCTTTTAGCCAGGTACATTTCTACGTCAACAAATCCTTCAGAACTAACTTGCTCCAGGGCAAGATAACTACATTTATCCTGAATGAAGTGTGAGCTGTGAGTTGAGGACCAATGAAATCCTATTCCCTCACTATCGCAAAGATTGCTTCATTATCCCCTTCATTTATGGTACACAACTTATTGAGTATTCTCTTTTTTTGTGTTAAATGTTAAAATTCCTATCACATTTAGTAATGACAGAATGCATTTGAATCTTCACGCACAGTAAAACTTTTATATGACAGTTAAGCCTGCTAGAGTTTGCGGTCCTCTGAGGAGTATCCTATGAAGCAAGCTGGATTTCCTGAGGGTTTTCTCAAGCTAACCAGCTTCAGTTAGTTTCACATTCCAGCTCAGGCTTCATCCTTACTACGATGAAGAATACTGCTTGAGAAGTAGGATTGTTCTTGTGCCATCTTCATTGTATTACTTATCGTTAATGCCGTCTTTGGCACCTCCCCCCTCCCACTTCTATCGATATTTGTATTGCGTGAAGTTTAAATTGGATTCTGTCATTAGTAAATGTGTAATGTGTAATATATTTTAACAACTTTTTTTCGCACAGGAAAAACATTTGAGTAATAAAATATTGAATAATTAATATTCCTCAAATGAAGGGGATGATGATGCAATCTTTGCAACAGGGAGTGAATCTGATTGGTCTTCAACTTGCGTTTGTCATTGTATTCAGGGTAAGTAGAGTTAGTTAGCCAGCCCCAGAGCAGGTTAGCTCTGAAGGATTAGTTTCCATAGACATGTACCTGGCTAAAACGTGAGCCACTTCCGCATGACCGTTTTTCTTTTAAATTGTATTTCTTTATTTAATCCTGATTTGAATTCTGAGTTGACCACAGTTACCTTGCTAACTCCTGAAACCTGCTTCGTAGGATACCCCTCTGCTCTGTCTCTGTGTTATGAAGTAGTCTGTTGTTGTCCGTCTGTCAATATGATCTATCTGTCCGTCCCTCCCATCAGTGATGCCAGTCGGCCAGAAGTGGACACCCCAGCGGGTCCCTGACACCAGGCATCAGCCCATGTCCATGGTAAGTATGTTACAGTACACTTTTCACTCGTATGTCCATGGTCTGTATGTAGAATTTTTTTTTATTTTGAACTGTCAACACTAAAGTGGCACCTTCTCAGCAAATGTTGCCCATGGTGGAATCAAACTGACAATCCTGATATTGCCAGCACCATAGATGCTCTAACTCACTGAGCCATCTTTTTTCAGGGGAGGCACCTGTCTGCCCACCGGACCCCCTATGCATGCTCTCCTAGACTCTGGGGCCTCCAGGGCCACAACCGAGATCTGGAGACACACAAGGAGGTGAGGACGAAGGCTTACTAATGGAATATATATATCCTACACCACATGACTGAATTAGGTTGCTAACGTCTATTTCATAATGTTGAGTCAGTTAAGTCATTGAGTGTGTGTTTGTGGCAGGAGGTTGTTCAGAGATTATTCAAGGAGACGGACCAAGAGGAAGATAGGATAGACAACAGGGAGCTGGACGAAGACCCTGCTGAGACCCGAGCTGACAAGGACCAAGAGGAGGAGGAGGAGGAAGAGCAAAATAACACGGGAAGAGGACTCCAAACCTTCTTTCAAGCCCCACACAGGGAATCTGTTATTTTCTTCTCAACGGGGAAGAAGCTGCTCAGAGCAGCTCCAGCACAAGAACAGGAAAGCCCTGTGGCTGGATTTCTGGAGCGAGGTGGGCCCCTGGAGCGAAGTGGGCCACTGGAGAAGTGTTGGCCTGGGGCCAGAGCTTCAGCACAGGGGACTGTCCTCGAGCTCCTGCTCCATCCAGTCAGACCCTCGTCTAGGCCAGAAGCTCTATCCACGGTTGCTACTGCAGCCGTAGCATCAGGCTTGACCAGGCTAGCCAACCCCTCAGCCTTTGTCCCCCTGAGTCATCCCAGAGGTAGGACTGCTGAGACAATTTACCTTTTGATACTCCTTGTAGCTGGGCTGACTCAGTAGAGTGGGCAGAATCCATTGATAGATAAACATTTGATGGTTCTTATCCCATTGATGCAAAAAGTGCTTAATAAATACATTTGATTGACTGACCTCGGTCCTCTGAATGTCTAACCAGAAGCCTGTGTCGTTGCAGGTAGTATCATCATCCCAAAGAGCGGCGCTCTGAGTTCTGCTGCAGCCTTGCTCCGCCGGCGCCTCCCCCCTCTGCAGGAGCTACGTCTGGATGAGGAGGTGGCTACCTACACCACCTCCCCAGCCCCTCCCTGCTCCTCCATTGCCACCTCCTCCGGGCCCATGCAGACCCGCTGTGGAAACCCTGTGGCAGCAGCCCTGTATCTGCAGGACTACACTGTGAGTTTGGTAGCATCTTTTAATTTACATATATTTGTCCTACAGGCATTTAGCCCATCTATAGCATCAGTTTCTAAGATTCCTCCAGTAGCCGAGTGATGAACAAGACTTGGAAGGGTGGCATCTTCAGACTTTCCTACCTATTGATGAGGATTCATGTTCATTGTCCAATAATCAGAAGAGCATCATTGATCATTTTGTGATAGTTCAAAGTAAATTGAAACTCTTTTCCTGTTATTCCCTTCCTTTCTCCCCTTCAGAGTTTTCGGTCAATCATCTTGGACCCCTCGTCTGCTCTTTCCTCTCCCTGCTCCTCTCCTCTACAGGAGAGATGATGGCTTTTGCACTGATAATGTTAATCTTATTTTTTTGTCTGGTCTTGTTTACTGATAATACACTGTAAAAATTACGGATTGTTAAGCAAAGACTTGAAGGAGTGTATGTATGTACAGGTAACTGCTAAAATAAAGGAAACACCAACATAATGTGTACATTGGCATACTGTAGATTCTACAAGTGTCTGGAACTCTGTTAGAAGATTGCAACACCATTCTTCCACGAGAAGTGATATCAATTTAGTATTTTGTTTTTGATGCTGGTGGAAAACGCAGTCTCAGATGCCACTCCAGAAGCTCCTATAAGTTTTCAGTTGTGCTGAGATCTGATGACTGAGATAGTGTATGGTTTTCAGGTTCAACAAATCATTCAGTCACCATTCATGCTCTGGATGGGGGCATAGCCATGGTAGCCAAATTGACCTGCCCAGAATTTTTTTTTAATGTGTATTCAGACCCCTTGACTTTTCCCACATTTTGTTACGTTACAGCCTTATTCTAAAATTGATTAAATCATTTTTTCCCTCACCAATCTACACACAATACCCCATAATGACAAAGCAAAAACTGTTTTTTGGAAAAATGTATTACAAATAAAAAATACACCTTTATTTACATAAGTATTCAGCCCCTATGCTATGAGACTTGAAATGAAGCTCAAGTGCATCCTGTTTCCATTGATCATCCATGGGATGTTTCTATAACAACGAGTCCACCTGGGGTAAATTCAATTGATTGGACATGATTTGGAAAGACACACAGGAATTGGCACACACAACTCTAAGGAATTGTCCTTAGAGCTCAGAGACAGCATTGTGTCCAGGCAGAGGTCTAAGGAAGGGTACTAAAAAAGTTATGCAGCATTGAAGGTCCCCAAGAACACAGTGGCCGCCATCATTCTTAAATGGAAGAAGTTTGGAACCACCAAGAGCTGGCTGCCCGGCCAAATTAAGCAGTCAGGTAGGTGACCAAGAACCCGGTGGTAACTCTGACAGTTCCTCTGTGGAGATGGGAAAAACTTCCAGAAGGACAACCATCTCTGCAGCACTCCACCAGTCAGGCTTTTATGGTACAGTGGCAAGATGGATGCCACCCCTCACTAAAAGGCTCTGACCATGAGAAACAAGATTCTCTGGTCTGATGAAACCAAGATTGAACTCTTTGGCCTGAATGCCAAGTGTCACGTCTGGAGGAAACATGGCACCATCCCTACAGTAGCATGGTTGTGAGACTTGTCCCGAAGCCACTCCTGTGTTGTCTGGGCTGTGTGCTTAGGGTCGTATTCCTGTTGGAGGGTGAACCTCTGCCCCAGTTTGGAGGCCTCCAACACAGGAGTGGCTTCGGGACAAGTCTTTGAATGGCCCAGCTAGAGCCCAGACTTGAACCCGGGGTAGCCTAGTGGTTAGAGTGTTGGACTAGTAACCGAAAGGTTGCAAGTTCAAATCCCCGAGCTGACAAGGTACAAATCTGTCGTTCTGCCCCTGAACAGGCAGTTAATCCACTGTTCCTAGGCCGTCATTGAAAATAATAATTTGTTCTTAACTGACTTGCCTAGTTAAATAAAGGTAAAATAAATAAAAAAAACATTTCTGGAAAGACCTGAAAATAGCTGTGCAGCAATGCTCCCCATCCAACCTGACAGAGTTTGAGAGGATCTGCAGATAATGGGAGAAACTCCCCAAATACAAGTGTGCCAACCTTGTGTTATACCCAAGAAGACTCAAGGCTGTAATCGCTGCCAAAGTTAAATAAATCCTTTTATTTTTGCCCGTATTTACAGTATCCAAGAATGTGACATTAGAAGTGTTTCATTCGAATCAAACAAAGAAAATGAATTGTCAAATCAATGTTGATATTTTCTAGACTACTGAACCCATTTGGACACTATTTGGAGTTTGTGGCTTGATCAATGTTACAAATATTTAAATTAAATGATCTTCTGGAAATGATGAGGGGAATATGTAGATTTGATTCGATTTTTGATTGTAATTGTTCATAAAACTGGGTCAATATCGATGTCAGCATTGTTTCGTGTTAAACACTGAAGAAATGTGGATGAAATCAGATTGTGTAGATTAACCAGTCTTATTTATTTATGACGACCAATGACGACCAAGAAGAGCCGCGTTAAAATGTAAAGGTAATTTCGGATTGAGCCGACGCTGCTTTTACCGTGAATGCAGTCCACGAAGGCGGGATCATTGCCTTTACATTTCAATCGAGCTATAACCTTAATTGAATTCAGCCCTGTGTGTCAACTGACACTAGCGCTGTGTATGAAATTGCCATCTGGAATCTGAATCCTTTAGCGGGGGAGTATGTATGACATTCCCTTTAACTGGGCTATACCGCATAACAGATGAATACCCTGGCCTGTGCTACCACTTCTGAAGAAGAGCAAGACTCGGGTCGCGTTCCAGACATCACACACCAGACATCTGTAAAGTTGTCACGCGACACACATTTACCAATTATTTAACGTTACGTCATCTACATTGCAGTCATATATTGATTCAGTTAATAGCATGTAAAACACAACAAACGTATTTGGGAGATTTAGTGTGCGACTGCGATGTAGAACGCGACCTGTAGCGCATACCATTGGTTTTGGCAACTGTTCCGCTTGGCATGTTAACTGCAAATTTATGAACCGAATGCAGGCTAGACTCAACTAAGGAAACAGACAATAGCTTAGTGTAAATATGTTTATTAAAAGCCTTACTCCCCATCCGTGGAGTGGGATAGTCTGGGATGTAGTTTACACTCCCCTCCACAGGCTTAAAAGATTTCGTGTGTCTTCATCTGAACTTTTCTGCCCCACAACCTCATAACAGATTACAATTTATAATGTGTCTACGGGTGATTGACAAATAACTTTAACATTCCCTGAATTTCTACTGGGTCATTACTAAAATTAAAGTATCTTGTCTAGTGAAAATCTCACTTTTAATAGTGTATATTATGTTAACTCATCCTCATAATGTTGTTGACTCGTCCCATACTTGTATTTGTGGCCAAAGCATAAATTGGAGAGAAAAAGGGTTCAAACAATTTAAAAAAACTTATGTCAAACTGGGCCCCGTTTCCCAAAAGCATCTTAAGGTTGCGTTCATTGTTAGAGGTATACTCTCATGAATATTTTTAATGGCTGGTATACCGCCCATACGTTATGTCGTTGGGGTACGCCCACACCATTCCAACACATAAAGGCTGCTTTTGAACATACTTAATTAAAACATTTTTGGAAGGAAAACAATTTCATGTATATTGTGATTAATTATAGGTCGTATTTAACAGAAATCTGGAAACCCTGGACAGTTACTTTAAAGACAGTGTTTTCAGGAAGCAAGACATCTCTTCCCACAGCCACTGTATCTCCGACACTGGGGGTGGTGGAGACCAGCAAGACTAGTATATGTAACACATACTGGATGAAGAACACATGATGATCACGTAAGCAATTCTCTACTGCTGGTTATCTGAAATGTACCCTGTCTGTTTCTGAAGCAGCAGGTTCATTAAAGGACACGTAGACAGGGGGTAGAGATTACCCACACACTGTCTGTGGCCCGTGTCTTTTGATTGCCACGTTCATGTAGGTGAGCTTGTCTATCCCGGGCCCTGATCTGTTTGTGTGTCTTGCGAACTCCTAGGCTATGGCCATTGTCGTCACTTTGATATGCATAAGCCTGGTCCCGATGTCAACTTTGACTTAATGGTAACTTACAGTTTCTATGTTATCATGGTTTTCTCATATCATCTGTGCTGGGTGTACCAAAACATAACAGACATGCAGTCTACTAGCAGTATACTGATGTGGGTAGAGTCGCATTTGTTATTTCTTTTTGAACACAGGGACCCTTCAAGGTCTCTGGTCTCAGAGATTAATGTATAATAATTTATTAGTTTTAAATGTTCACATTTTAATCCCTAGCATGTTTAAATGTAGCCTACATTCTATCATATGTTCTGTTACTGTGCCCTCTAGGAGGTGACAGTCACTGTGATGTATATTTAGTTCAGTCATGAGGTGTGTGTGTGTGTGTGGATGTGTTTAACTATACTTGTAGGGACCAGAATAGTAAACAAACAAAATTTGACCAACTGGAGACATTTTTCAGTCCTCGCAAGGTCAAATGTTATTTATAGAGGGTAAAAGGTTAGGGTTATAGGAGCTAGGGTTAGGAATAGGTTAGGTGTGAGGGAAAGTAGGATTTTGAATGGGACTGAATTGTGTGGTCAGTTATACAAGGCTGTGTGTGTGTGCGTGTTTGAGAGAGATTCGGGGGCAGGGCTATGGGGCAGTATCCTTATAAAGCCAGTGACCTTACCATTCTCTCTTGAGAAACAGGGTAGCCGCCATAGCAGCCAATCTATCCTTTTCCTTTCCTTCCTTAGTGCCATCACCTAGTTGGTGTGGAGCCCTGTGGACACCATGTCACATACAAGCATGGATCCAACCAAGATGGGCATCGGCCGGTCTATAGCTGTGCTGACGTCTGGTGGTGATGCCCAAGGTAAAAAGTGTGTGTGACGTCAGAGAGGCAGTGTGTGTGTGTGTGCCTGTAACTGTTTTGTGTGCCTGTAACTGTGTGTGGAGGTTTTTGTGTGTGTCAGTGTTAGTACTGCAATAGTGTGGGTTTGACTGTGAGGACCTCCAGCTCTGTAGGTGAAATCAAATCATCACCGTTTATATTAACTCAACACCCCGAGATTAATTATTGAGTTAGGGCTGGAGTTATCTCTGAAGAACATCCAAAGCAAGCTAAAAGCAGCCAAAGAAGATTTGGGCAACTGAGCGATCATGTGTCTTCATGGTCACTCAGTCCCAGAGGCCAGGCGTCAGGAGTTGATGAATGTCTTAAACCTAAAAGCTCATCTTTACTGTGGTTGGCAGGGCAGTGAGGACGACGTGATGAGTACAGCGTGATAGCTTTCCTGTACCCTTAGAGCCACGGGACTTTTTAGGCTGACACCCAATACAGATAACTTAACTTCCCAACTTGACCAGGATCTCAAATTGGCAATATCCACACAAACATTGTTGGCCTGCATCTTTCCCTAGCAGAGTACACTTCTTATCTTCAAGTTGCATAACTTATGCTTCAAATTTGTGTACTACTCCATGATTGTTGAGAGACAAATAAAAGTAGAGTAAAATGAGACTGTAGGTTACTGGCAATGTCATATAACTACATTTCAGTAGTGCTGACTGTGTTTATACTTTAAATTCACATAATACCTTAGCTGGCCCACCAGTAAATACCATTACATTATATTTATTTGGAGATATCTCTACTAAGTTGTTGCAAGAGACATTGCCAGTGCGGCTAGGTATAGGGTGTAGTGGCTATTAAACATTATTATTATGACTGATGTTTGTCTAGCTGTTGTTTCATCATTGTAAATAATAATTTGTTCTTTAACTGACTTGCCTAGTTAAATAAAGGTTAAATAAAAAATAAAAAAATGAAAACCATTTCTAGATATATGATTCCAAATGTGTCCCATAACCTTTTCTCTAAGCCACTTATCTCCCGCCTATTCCCCGTCCACCTCCCCCTCTAATTTGGTGTTAATTTTAGACCCTCTGACCTTTTTTTGTGGAACGTCACGGTATGGAGGATATGGCCACGCTCTTCTCTCAGCTGCTCTACTGTAACAAGAGATGGTCCCGTACCATGCTTGTCTATCAACCAACCAATCACAACACGCACCCACACATCTTGGCCTTTAGTGTTCTGAACATGGAGAGAAGATAGAGTACAGTCTACAGATCTGTTTACAGACATGACACCTCTCTATTCTAATTCTGAAAATAAGTTTACGAGCCATTTTGGATGTGTCAGCCGGATGTTGTAGCCAAAATACTCTTGAGCACAAAACACAAATGTCTAGTGACTTGATACCCATATGTCAATGCTTGATACACATTAAATATGTGTGTAAAGTGTCGATATATGGGTATCAAGCCACTTAGGGGCTATAAAAGTCATATTAATGTGTTTGATGATGACGATGCTGAAATCCAAATGTAAACTTGACTTAGTCTTAATGTTAGCATTTGTTAAACGGGTTGTTTTACGCCATAACTACTGTACTGCCACTGTGAGATGTGGCCCCGTGTATGTCACAGTTTGGCTTTGCCAAGCTGCTCGTTATTGTGCATTACACTTTATAACTTGTTATAAGCATGTATAAGCCTTCAGTCAATCCTGTAAACCCATGTTTGTCTGTCTATCTGTGACTATCAGGTATGAACGCGGCCGTGAGGGCCACAGTCAGAGTTGGTATCTACACCGGAGCCAAGGTCTACTTTGTTCATGAGGTAAAGTCATACAGTAGAATCACAGTTCTGTTATCCAAGTTTATTCACTCGATAATGTGTTGCCTATCATTGCTGATCACCCATAGAGGCCTCTACTATCCATTTGATCCTGATTACCATTGTGATTTATCTGACTGAAGTTTTAAGAAATACCCCCCCCAAATGGATTCTATCACAACCCACATTGAGAGAGAAGTTGTGTGGCTGCAGTAGCTGTCTCCCATTTACATTTACATTTACATTTAAGTCATTTAGCAGACGCTCTTATCCAGAGCGACTTACAAATTGGTGAATTCACCTTCTGACATCAGTGGAACAGCCACTTTACAATAGTGCATCTAAATCATTTAAGGGGGGGTGAGAAGGATTGCTTTATCCTATCCTAGGTATTCCTTGAAGAGGTGGGGTTTCAGGTGTCTCCGGAAGGTGGTGATTGACTCCGCTGTCCTGGCGTCGTGAGGGAGTTTGTTCCACCATTGGGGGGCCAGAGCAGCGAACAGTTTTGACTGGGCTGAGCGGGAACTGTACTTCCTCAGTGGTAGGGAGGCGAGCAGGCCAGAGGTGGATGAACGCAGTGCCCTTGTTTGGGTGTAGGGCCTGATCAGAGCCTGGAGGTACTGCGGTGCCGTTCCCCTCACAGCTCCGTAGGCAAGCACCATGGTCTTGTAGCGGATGCGAGCTTCAACTGGAAGCCAGTGGAGAGAGCGGAGGAGCGGGGTGACGTGAGAGAACTTGGGAAGGTTGAACACCAGACGGGCTGCGGCGTTCTGGATGAGTTGTAGGGGTTTAATGGCACAGGCAGGGAGCCCAGCCAACAGCGAGTTGCAGTAATCCAGACGGGAGATGACAAGTGCCTGGATTAGGACCTGCGCCGCTTCCTGTGTGAGGCAGGGGCGTACTCTGCGGATGTTGTAGAGCATGAACCTACAGGAACGGGCCACCGCCTTGATGTTAGTTGAGAACGACAGGGTGTTGTCCAGGATCACGCCAAGGTTCTTAGCGCTCTGGGAGGAGGAAACAATGGAGTTGTCAACCGTGATGGCGAGATCATGGAACGGGCAGTCCTTCCCCGGGAGGAAGAGCAGCTCCGTCTTGCCGAGGTTCAGCTTGAGGTGGTGATCCGTCATCCACACTGATATGTCTGCCAGACATGCAGAGATGCGATTCGCCACCTGGTCATCAGAAGGGGAAAGGAGAAGATTAATTGTGTGTCGTCTGCATAGCAATGATAGGAGAGACCATGTGAGGTTATGACAGAGCCAAGTGACTTGGTGTATAGCGAGAATAGGAGAGGCCCTAGAACAGAGCCCTGGGGGACACCAGTGGTGAGAGCGCGTGGCGAGGAGACAGATTCTCGCCACGCCACCTGGTAGGAGCGACCTGTCAGGTAGGACGCAATCCAAGCGTGGGCCGCACCGGAGATGCCCAACTCGGAGAGGGTGGAGAGGAGGATCTGATGGTTCACAGTGTCGAAGGCAGCCGATAGGTCTAGAAGGATGAGAGCAGAGGAGAGAGAGTTAGCTTTAGCAGTGCGGAGCGCCTCCGTGATACAGAGAAGAGCAGTCTCAGTTGAATGACTAGTCTTGAAACCTGACTGATTTGGATCAAGAAGGTCATTCTGAGAGAGATAGCGGGAGAGCTGGCCAAGGACGGCACGTTCAAGAGTTTTGGAGAGAAAAGAAAGAAGGGATACTGGTCTGTAGTTGTTGACATCGGAGGGATCGAGTGTAGGTTTTTTCAGAAGGGGTGCAACTCTCGCTCTCTTGAAGACGGAAGGGACGTAGCCAGCGGTCAGGGATGAGTTGATGAGCGAGGTGAGGTAAGGGAGAAGGTCTCCGGAAATGGTCTGGAGAAGAGAGGAGGGGATAGGGTCAAGCGGGCAGGTTGTTGGGCGGCCGGCCGTCACAAGAAGCGAGATTTCATCTGGAGAGAGAGGGGAGAAAGAGGTCAGAGCACAGGGTAGGGCAGTGTGAGCAGAACCAGCGGTGTCGTTTGACTTAGGAAACGAGGATCGGATATCGTCGACCTTCTTTTCAAAATGGTTGACGAAGTCATCTGCAGAGAGGGAGGAGGGGGGAGGAGGGATTCAGGAGGGAGGAGAAGGTGGCAAAGAGCTTCCTAGGGTTAGAGGCAGATGCTTGGAATTTAGAGTGGAAGAAAGTGGCTTTAGCAGCAGAGACAGAGGAGGAAAATGTAGAGAGGAGGGAGTGAAAGGATGCCAGGTCCGCAGGGAGGCGAGTTTTCCTCCATTTCCGCTCGGCTGCCCGGAGCACTGTTCTGTGAGCTCGCAATGAGTCGTCGAGCCACGGAGGACCGAGCCGGCCTGGAGGATAGGGGACATAGAGAGTCAAAGGATGCAGAAAGGGAAGAGAGGAGGGTTGAGGAGGCAGAATCAGGAGATAGGTTGGAGAAGGTATGAGCAGAGGGAAGAGATGATAGGATGGAAGAGGAGAGAGTAGCGGGGGAGAGAGAGCGAAGGTTGGGACGGCGCGATACCATCCGAGTAGGGGCAGTGTGGGAAGTGTTGGATGAGAGCGAGAGGGAAAAGGATACAAGGTAGTGGTCGGAGACTTGGAGGGGAGTTGCAATGAGGTTAGTGGAAGAACAGCATCTAGTAAAGATGAGGTCGAGCGTATTGCCTGACTTGTGAGTAGGGGGGGAAGGTGAGAGGGTGAGGTCAAAAGAGGAGAGGAGTGGAAAGAAGGAGGCAGAGAGGAATGAGTCAAAGGTAGACGTGGGGAGGTTAAAGTCGCCCAGGACTGTGAGAGGTGAGCCGTCCTCAGGAAAGGAGCTTATCAAGGCATCAAGCTCATTGATGAACTCTCCGAGGGAACCTGGAGGGCGATAAATGATAAGGATGTTAAGCTTGAAAGAGCTAGTAACTGTGACAGCATGGAATTCAAAGGAGGCGATAGACAGATGGGTAAGGGGAGAAAGAGAGAATGACCACTTGGGAGAGATGAGGATCCCGGTGCCACCACCCCGCTGACCAGAAGCTCTCGGGGTGTGCGAGAACACGTGGGCGGACGAAGAGAGAGCAGTAGGAGTAGCAGTGTTGTCTGTGGTGATCCATGTTTCCGTCAGTGCCAAGAAGTCGAGGGACTGGAGGGAGGCATAGGCTGAGATGAACTCTGCCTTGTTGGCCGCAGATCGGCAGTTCCAGAGGCTACCGGAGACCTGGAACTCCACGTGGGTCGTGCGCGCTGGGACCACCAGATTAGGGTGGCCGCGGCCACGCGGTGTGGAGCTTTTGTATGGTCTGTGCAGAGAGGAGAGAACAGGGATAGATAGACACATAGTTGACAGGCTACAGAAGAGGCTACGCTAATGCAAAGGAGATTGGAATGACAAGTGGACTACACTTATCGAATGTTCAGAACGTTAAGCTTACGTAGCAAGAATCTTATTGACTAAAATGATTGAAATGATACAGTACTGCTGGAGTAGGCTAGCTGGCAGTGGCTACGTTGTTGACACTACACTAATCAAGTCGTTCCGTCGAGTGTAATAGTTTCTACAGTGCTGCTATTCGGGGGCTAGCTGGCTAGCTAGCAGTGTTGATTACGTAACGTTACGTTAAAAGAACGACAATAGCTGGCTAGCTAACCTAGAAAATCGCTCCAGACTACACAATTGTCTTAGATACAAAGACGGCTATGTAGCTAGCTAGCTACGATCAAACAAATCAAACCGTTGTACTGTAATGAAGTGAAATGAAAATGTGATACTACCTGTGGAGCGAGGCGGAATGTTGACCGGGTTGTTGAAGTTCAATTCGGAAGACGTTGGCTAGCTGTTGGCTAGCTAGCTAGCAGTGACTCCTACGTTAAGGACGACAAATAGCTGGCTAGCTAACCTCGGTAAATTAAGATAATCACTCTAAGTCTACACACTCTAAACTACACAATTACCTTGGATACGAAGACAGCAAAGACAACTATGTAGCTAGCTAACACTACACTAATCGAGTCGTTGAGTGTAATAGTTTCTACAGTGCTAGTGGACGTTAGCTAGCTGCTGTGCTAGTGGACGTTAGCTAGCTGCTGGGCAGAAAGCAGAAAGCAGTGTAGACTACGTTAGGACGATGAAATACGATAATTACGCAATTATCTTTGATACAAAGACGGCTATGTAGCTAGCTAAGAAGAAATAATATTTCAGAAGATAATGGAGTTTGTATTTGTGTTGATGATGTGTGCAGGGTTACCAGGGTCTGGTGGATGGAGGAGACAACATCAAACTGGCCACCTGGGAGAGTGTGTCCATGATGCTGCAACTGGTGAGTCCTGTTATCACACACTCACAAGCACTGATGCCAATACAGTACACAACTGTCATTGTCTAGAGAGGGTATTACAGTAAATGAATGACAAGAAACCAAGAGTACTGGTTTATTTTAATATTAGAGACGGATACAAACACACAACCAAATGTGTTCATAGATGGATAAACAATGCCTACTGCAACTAAGGGAGAGCAGGGGTCGGCTCCAGTAATACAAGCTGACCTCTACGTACACAGGGTGTTTAAGTTGAGTTTGGATTTTAATTATTTAAATTTTACCTTTATTTTACTAGGCAAGTCAGTTAAGAACAAATCCTTATTTTCAATGACGGCCTAGGAACAGTTAAGAACAAATTCTTATTTTCAATGACGGCCTAGGAACAGTGGGTTAACTGCCTGTTTAGGGGCAGAACAACAGATTTGTACCTTGTCAGCTCGGGGATTCGAACTTGCAACCTTTCGGTTACTAGTCCAACGCTCTAACCACTAGGCTACCCTGCCACCCCACACATGGCCAGACACCATGGAAAGATCCCAGCAGGGTGTGATTACAGAGCTGCCTCTCTTTCATGATGGCCTGACATTCTCAGTGCTCAAACCGACCTAGAGTTGAGCTGCAGACAAGATGCAAGATTCACATGCATCACTAAAGATCACGTTTAGAAAAGTTTAAAAACACTGTTGTTTCGGCCATCTGGGTCTTCAATGATTTTTAACAGGCTCCACCAAATTGCAGTCCACAACTTTGTCCATTATTTCTTCTAATTATATGAGTCTCTCTCTCTACCAGGGTGGCACAGTCATCGGCAGTGCCCGCTGCATGGACTTCAGAGCCAGGGAGGGCCGCATGAAGGCTGCCCTGAATCTGGTCAAGCTGGGCATCACCAACCTGTGTGTGATTGGGGGTGACGGTAGCTTGACTGGAGCTAACCAGTTCAGGAAGGAGTGGGCAACTCTGCTGGTCGACCTGGTCAAAGCCGGTAAGACTGAGCCCGGGAACCATAGGAAAGCCCTAAGAACTTTGAGTGTATTCCAGACATGGGTTCAAATAGTATTTGTTTTCTTCCAAAATTCTTTGAGCGTTTCATTGAGTCTGCCTGGAGTGCCAAATTGGCAAGTTTGCACTTTTTAGGCTATTCCATTGGTTCCATGGTGCCAGGAAAACTCAATCAAGCACAATGAAAGTATTTGAAAGAAAACATAGAGTTGAAGTCGGAAGTTTACATACACTTAGGTTGGAGTCATTAAAACTCGTTTTTCAACCACTCCACAAATTTTTGTTAACAAACTATAGCTTTGGCAAGTCGGTTAGGACATCTACTTTGTGCATGACACAAGTTAATTTTACAGCAATTGTTTACAGACAGATTATTTAACTTAGAATTCACTGTATCACAATTCCAGTGGGTCAAAAGTTTGCAGTGCCTTGCGAAAGTATTCGGCCCCCTGAACTTTGCGACCTTTTGCCACATTTCAGGCTTCAAACATAAAGATATAAAACTGTATTTTTTTGTGAAGAATCAACAACAAGAGGGACACAATCATGAAGTGGAACGACATTTATTGGATATTTCAAACTTTTTTAACAAATCAAAAACTGAAAAATTGGGCGTGCAAAATTATTCAGCCCCCTTAAGTTAATACTTTGTAGCGCCACCTTTTGCTGCGATTACAGCTGTAAGTCGCTTGGGGTATGTCTCTATCAGTTTTGCACATCAAGAGACTGACATTTTTTCCCATTCCTCCTTGCAAAACAGCTCGAGCTCAGTGAGGTTGGATGGAGAGCATTTGTGAACAGCAGTTTTCAGTTCTTTCCACAGATTCTCAATTGGATTCAGGTCTGGACTTTGACTTGGCCATTCTAACACCTGGATATGTTTATTTTTGAACCATTCCATTGTAGATTTTGCTTTATGTTTTGGATCATTGTCTTGTTGGAAGACAAAATTCCGTCCCAGTCTCAGGTCTTTTGTAGACTCCATCAGGTTTTCTTCCAGAATGGTCCTGTATTTGGCTCCATCCATCTTCCCATCAATTTTAACCATCTTCCCTGTCCCTGCTGAAGAAAAGCAGGCCCAAACCATGATGCTGCCACCACCATGTTTGACAGTGGGGATGGTTGGTCAGGGTGATGAGCTGTGTTGCTTTTACGCCAAACATAACGTTTTGCATTGTTGCTTAAAAGTTCAATTTTGGTTTCATCTGACCAAAACACCTTCTTCCACATGTTTGGTGTGTCTCCCAGGTGGCTTGTGGCAAACTTTAAACGACACTTTTTATGGATATCTTTAAGAAATGGCTTTCGTCTTGCCACTCTTCCATAAAGGTCAGATTTGTGCAATATACGACTGATTGTTGTCCTATGGACAGAGTCTCCCAAATCAGCTGTAGATCTCTGCAGTTCATCCAGAGTGATCATGGGCCTCTTGGCTGCATCTCTGATCAGTCTTCTCCTTGTATGAGCTGAAAGTTTAGAGGGACGGCCAGGTCTTAGTAGATTTGCAGTGGTCTGGTACTCCTTCCATTTCAATATTATCGCTTACACAGTGCTCCTTGGGATGTTTAAAGCTTGGGAAATCTTTTTGTATCCAAATCCGGCTTTAAACTTCTTCACAACAGTATCTCGGACCTGCCTGGTGTGTTCCTTGTTCTTCATGATGCTCTCTGCGCTTTTAACGGACCTCTGAGACTATCACAGTGCAGGTGCATTTATACGGAGACTTGATTACACACAGGTGGATTGTATTTATCATCATTAGTCATTTAGGTCAACATTGGATCATTCAAAGATCCTCACTGAACTTCTGGAGAGAGTTTTCTGCACTGAAAGTAAAGGGGCTGAATAATTTTGCACGGCCAATTTTTCAGTTTTTGATTTGTTAAAAAAGTTTGAAATATCCAATAAATGTCGTTCCACTTCATGATTGTGTCCCACTTGTTGTTGATTCGTCACTATGCTTTTAAACAGTTTGGAAAATTCCAGAAAATTATGTCATGGCTTTAGAAGCTTCTGATAGGCTAATTGACATAATTTGAGTCAATTGAAGGTGTACCTGTGGATGTATTTCAAGGCCTACCTTCAAAATCATCTTTGCTTGACATCATGGGAAAATCAAAAGAAATCAGCCAAGACCTCAGAAAAAAAAATTGTAGACCTCCATAAGTCTGGTTCATCCTTGGGAGCAATTTCCAAACACCTGAAGGTACCACGTTCATATGTACAAACAATAGTACACAAGTATGAACACCACGCAGCCGTCATACCGCTCAGGAAGGGAACGCATTCTGTCTCCTAGAGATTAACGTACTTTGGTGCGAAAAATTAAAATCAATCCCAGAACAACAGCAAAATACCTTGTGAAGATGCTGGAGGAAACAGGTACAAAAGTATCTATATCCACAGTAAAACCAGTCCTATATTGTCATAACCTGAAAGGCCGCTCAGCAAGGAAGAAGCCACTGCTCTAAAACCGCCATAAAAAATCCAGACTACGGTTTGCAACTACACATGGGGACAAAGATCGTACTTTTTGGAGAAATGTCCTCTGGTCTGATTAAACAAAAATAGAACTGTTTGGCCATAATGACCATTGTTATGTTTGGAGGAAAAAGGGCACAAAAAAAAGAGCAAGCCAAAAAACACCATCCCAACCGTGAGGCACGGGGGTGGCAGCATCATGTTGTGGTGGTGCTTTGCTGCAGGAGGGACTGGTGCACTTCACAAAATAGATGGCATCATGAGGTAGGAAAATGATGTGGATATATTGAAGCAACATCTCAAGACATCAGTCAAGCATACTTCCAAAGTTGTGGCAAAATGGCTTAAGGACAACAAAGTCAAGGTATTGGAGTGGCCATCACAAAGCCCCGACCTCAAACCTGTAGAAAATATGTGGGCAGAACTGAAAAAGCATGTGCGAACAAGGAGGCCTATAAACCTGACTCAGTTACACCAGCTCTGTCAGGAGGAAAGGCCAAAATTCACCCAACTTATTGTGGGAAGCTTGTGGAAGGGTACCCAAAACGTTTGACCCAAGTTAAACAATTTAAAGGCAATGCTACCAAATACTAATTGAGTGCATGTAAACTTCTGACCCACTGGGAATGTGATGAAAGACATAAAAGCTGAAATAAATCATTCTCTCTACTATTATTCTGACATTTCACATTCTCAAAATAAAGTGGTGATCCTAACTGACTTTAGACAGGGAATTTTTACTTGGATTAAATGTCAGGAATTGTGAAAAACTGAGTTTAAATGTATTTGGTGTGGTGTATGTGGTAAACTTCTGACTTCAACTGTATACTATTTAAGCCCAGGTCTGGTTACATTGGTGAAACGACTGCTGTGTTTGACTGACAGTGTATGACTGACTACTTTGTTACCATGCTTGCTCTCCAGGTAAAATTACAGATGACGAGGCCCGGAAATCGTGCCACCTGAACATCGTAGGCATGGTGGGTTCTATCGACAATGACTTCTGTGGGACAGACATGACCATCGGGACTGACTCTGCTCTGCACCGCATCATAGAGGTGGTGGATGCCATCACCACTACCGCACAGAGGTGAGGAGAGGTCATCACTGTCACGCAAATTTGCAACTGTGCGCACACAACACAAGCAGACACACACACAGTTGATAGGCTTAATTACTGTAAGTAACAACTTGGACACACTCCATAAACGGCAGCCTGACACACACGCATGCACAATCTAGTGCTGAGCGATTAGTGCTTTTTAAAGGTTGGTTCGGTTTAAGTTGGATTATTTAAAAAATAATCATGGTTTTCGATTTCCGTTGCAATAATTTTTTCAAACACTAAATGCATTATGAAATAATGACAAAATGATTTTAGATCTTTTTCAATTGCTAAAACATAGAAAATATTCCATTGTCTCTGTCAGGTGCATTGGGTATAAATCAACAGAAAAAGAGGAAATTACTTTGAAATAATGAAATATTTCAGTTGTGTATATTACTTTTTTTATTTGATGACTTAATTTTTTGTATTCCTTATAGTCATCATCTCATCTCTGATAAGGCAGTAGCAGCCAGCCAGCCAGACTTCCATCTAACGTTATCTCTGTACTGTTAGTCATCCTATTTATGCTGCAGAGCTGTCTGACTAAATCGTTTTAACTGTTATTCAAAGTAGATAAGCCATGACAAATGTCCATTGCTCGTGTTTATTGGCCCAAGCAAGTCTCTTCTTATTATTGGTGTCCTTTAGTAGTGGTTTCTTTGCAGGAATTTGACATTGAAGGCCTGTTTCACACAGTCACCTCTGAACAGTTGATGTGGAGATGTGTGTCTGTTACTTGAACTCTGTGAAACATTTATTTGGGCTGCAATTTCTGAGGCTTGCAACTGTAATGAACTTATTATCTGCAGCAGAGCTAACTCTGGGTCTTCCATTCCTGTGGCGGTCCTCTTGAGAGACAGTTTGATCATAGCTCTTGATGGTTTATGCGACTGCAATTGAAAAAACTTTCAAAGTTCTTGAAGTTTTCCGTATTGACTGACGTTCATGTCTTAAAGTTATGATGGACTGTCATTTGTCTTTGCTTATTTGAGCTGTTCTTGCCATAATATGGACTTGGTCTTTTATCACATAGGGCTATCTTCTGTATAAGCCCCCTTCCTTGTAACAACACAACTGATTGGCTCAAACGCATTAAGGAAAGAAATTCCACAAATGAACTTTTAACCAGGCACATCTGTTAATTGAAATGAATTCCAGGTGACTACCTCATGAAGCTGGTTGAGAGAATGCCAAGTGTGTAAAGCTGTCATCAAGGAAAAGGGTGGCTATTTGAAGAATCTCAAATATAAAATATATTTTTATTTGTTTAACACTTTTTTAATTACTACATGATTCAATATATATTATTTCTTAGTTTTGATATCTTCACTATTATTCTCCAATGTAGAAAATAATAAAAAATTAAGAAAAACCTTTTGAATGAGTAGGTGTTCAAAAACGTTTCTTTTTATGTCTTTGTTTAATAACAAAAAAATAAATACATTTTGGTTAATCACTCAGCACTGTCGCTCACACACCCTGTTTCAGTTTTCTCCTCTGAACCTGGTTTATAACAAAGATGGTTATTCTGTTGTTCTCCTCAGTCACCAGAGGACCTTCATCCTGGAGGTGATGGGTAGACACTGTGGCTACCTGGCCCTGGTGACTGCTCTGGCCTGCGGTGCTGACTGGGTGTTCATCCCAGAGATGCCCCCAGATGAGGGATGGGAGGGGCATCTGTGCAGAAGACTGGCTGATGTAGGTTTACATGCACAGACAGACTGACTTCTGAACTGAAAGATTCCTTTATCCATATTGAATTACTTTTTAAACACACCACATTACAACAGAATTTTTAATCCCACTCATCGGTTTCCATCGTTGGTACCTAATCATCAGGCTGACATCTTGTGTCTTTGGTCTCTGACAGCAACGAGCCAGAGGATCTCGTCTGAATGTGATTATTGTGGCTGAGGGAGCTATGGACAGAGCTGGAAACCCCATTAGCTCTGAAGACATCAAGAAGGCAAGCTCTCCCTCATATTACTGTATCTCGCAGTTGAAATGAGTTTGTTTGCTTGTTATTTTAGGACCTCTTTTAGCGTTGCTCCATCCACCAACCGGCTCACTCTCTGGGGACGAGGTTACTTCAAATCAAAGTTAATTGGTCATGTACACAGATTTTCAGGTGTTTTTAACAGCTGCAGAGAAATGCTTATGTTACTAGCTCCAAAAGTGCAGTAGAATGTCTCGCAAATACAATACAATTCCCGCAAAAATTATTTAGTCAGCCAACAATTGTGCAAGTTCTCCCACTTAAAAAGATGAGAGGCCTGTAATTTTCATCATAGGCACACTTCAACCATGACAGACAAAATGAAAAACAAATCCAGAAAATCACATTGTAAGATTTTTAATGAATTAATTTGCAAATTATGGTGGAAAATAAGTATTTGGTCAATAACAAAAGTTTTTCTCAATACTTTGTTATATACCCTTTGTTGGCAATGACAGAGGTCAAACGTTTTCTGTAAGTCTTCACAAGGTTTTCACACACTGTTGCTGGTATTTTGGCCCATTCCTCCATGCAGATCTCCTCTAGAGCAGTGATGTTTTGGGGCTGTTGCTGGGCAACATGGACTTTCAACTCCCTCCAAAGATTTTCTATGGGGTTGAGATCTGGAGACTGGCTAGGCCACTCCAGGGCCTTGAAATGCTTCTTACGAAGCCACTCCTTTGTTGCCCGGGCGGTGTGTTTGGGATCATTGTCATGCTGAAAGACCCAGCCACGTTTCATCTTCAATACCCTTGCTGATGGAAGGAGGTTTTCACTCAAAATCTCACAATACATGGCCCCATTCATTCTTTCCCTTACACGGATCAGTCGTCCTGGTCCCTTTGCAGAAAAACAGCCCCAAAGCATGATGTTTCCACCCCCATAGTTCACAGTAGGTATGGTGTTCTTTGGATGCAACTCAGCATTCTTTGTCCTCCAAACACGACGAGTTGAGTTTTTACCAAAAAGTTATATTTTGGTTTCATCTGACCATATGACATTCTCCCAATCTTCTTCTGGATCATCCAAATGCTCTCTAGCAAACTTCAGATGGGCCTGGACATATACTGGCTTTAAGCAGGGGGACACGTCTGGCACTGCAGTATTTGAGTCCCTGGGGGCGTAGTGTGTTACTGATGGTAGGCTTTGTTACTTTGGTCCCAGCTCTCTGCAGGTCGTTCACTAGGTCCCCCCATGTGGTTCTGGGATTTTTGCTCACCGTTCTTGTGATCATTTCGAACCCACGGGGTGAGATCTTGCGTGGAGCCCCAGATCAAGGGAGATTATCAGTGGTCTTGTATATCTTCCATTTCTTAATAATTGCTCCCACAGTTGATTTCTTCAAACCAAGCTGCTTACCTATTGCAGATTCAGTCTTCCCAGCCTGGTGCAGGTCTACAATTTTGTTTCTGGTGTCCTTTGACAGCTCTTTGGTCTTGGCCATAGTGGAGTTTGGAGTGTGACTGTTTGAGGTTGTGGACAGGTGTCTTTTATACTGATAACAAGTTCAAACAGGTGCCATAAATACAGGTAACGAGTGGAGGACAGAGGAGCCTCTTAAAGAAGAAGTTACAGGTCTGTGAGAGCCAGAAATCGTGTTTGTTTGTAGGTGACCAAATACTTATTTTCCACCATAATTTGCTAATTAATTAAAAATCCTACAATGTGATTTTTTTTCCTCATTTTGTCTGTCATAGTTGAAGTGTACCTATGATGAAAATTACAGGCCTCATCTTTTTAAGTGGGAGAACTTGCACAATTGGTGGCTGACTAAATACTTTTTTGCCCCACTGTAACAATCCACTGAGATATATTAGAGTGAGCATGTGTGAGAATCCAGAATATAAATACGTGATGTGTATAGACAGTATATAATTTGGAAAAGGAAATGGTACGTACAGTAATAGTATTAGGATGAGAACAGTTGCTGCTGCTCCAGTTTCAACTGTTCTGCCTGCGGCTATGGAACCCTGACCAGTTCACCGGACGTGCTACCTGTCCCAGACCTGCTGTTCTCAACTCTCTAGAGACAGAAGGAGCGGTAGAGATACTCTGAATGATCGGCTATGAAAAGCCAACTGACATTTACTCCTGAGGTGCTGACCTGTTGCACCCTCGACAATTATTTGACCCTGCTGGTCATCTATGAACATTTGAACATCTTGGCCATGTTCTATTATAATCTCCACCCGGCACAGCCAGAAGAAGATTGGCCACCTAGCCTGGTTCCACTCAAGGCTTCTTCCTAGGTTCTGGCCTTTCTAGGGAGTTTTTCCTAACCACCGTGCTTCTACACCTGCATTGCTTGCTGTTTGGGGTTTTAGGCTGGGTTTCTGTACAGCACTTTGAGATATCAGCTGATGTACGAAGGGCTATATAAATACATTTGATTTGATTTGCCTTTGGAAAGTATTCAGACCCCTTCACTTTTTCCACATTTTGTTACGTTACAAAATCTTCTCTCTAACAAAGTAATTCCAATCTTGCTACTAGAAAGCCAGAACTATAACTATAACTTGATTCACTACAGGGTGTGAAAGTGTTATAAAACTGGCCAAGCCCCCCCGTCTCTCTGTCGTTCATTTGCCAAGCTGATCTGAGGCCTTGGATCCTCGACCAGGAGAGTCATGACACTCCAGAGATGTTCGATCAGGTTCAAGTCTGGCTGCGCCACTCAATGACATTCAGAGACTTGTCCCAAAGCCATTCCTGTGTTATTTTTGCTGTGTGCTTAAGGTTGTTGTCCTGTTGGAAGATTAACCTTCTCCCCAGTCTGAGGTCCTGAGCACTCTGGAGCAGGTTTTTATCAGGGATCTCTCTGTAGATTGCTCCGTTAATCTTTCCCTCGATCCTGACTAGTCTCCCAGTCCCTGCCGCTTAAAAATATCCCCACAGCATAAAGCTGCCACCACCATGCTTCACCGTAGGGATGGTGCCAGGTTTCCTCCAGATGTGACGCTTGGCATTCAGGCCAAAGAGTTCAATCTTGGTTTCATTAGACCAGAGAATCTTGTTTATCATGGTCTGAGAGTCCTTTAGGTGCATTTTGGCAAACTCCAAGCAGGCTGTCATGTGCCTTTTACTGAGGAGTGGCTTCCGTCTGTCCACTGTACCATAAAGGCCTGATTGGTGGAGTGCTGCAGAGATGGTTGTCCTTCGGGAAGGTTCTCCCATCTCCACAGAGGAACTCTGGAGCTCTGACATAGTGACCGAGTTCTTGGTTACCTCCCTGACCTATGCTCTTCTCCCTCGATTGCTCAGTTTGGCCAGGCGACCAGTCTTGGGGATTCCAAACCTCTTCCATTTAAGAATGATGAAGGCCACTGTGTTCTTGGGATCTTTCAATGCTACAGAAATGTTTTGGTACCCTTCCTCAGATCTGTGCCACGACACAATCCTGTCTCGGAGCTCTACAGGCAATTAATTTGACCTCGTGGCTTGGTTTTTGCTCTGACATGTTCTGTCAGCTATGGGACCTTTTATAAACAGGTGTGCCTTTCCAAATCATGTCCAATCAACTGAATTTACCACACGTGGACTCCAATCAAATAGAAACATCTCAAGGATGATCAATGGAAACTGGATGCACATGAGCTAAATTTCGAGTCTCATAGCAAAGGGTCTGAAAACTCATCTAAATAAGGTATTTCTGTTTTTTATTTTTAATAAATTTAGCTAAAATATCAAATCTGTTGATCTGTTGATTGTTGTGTGTAGATTGATTAGGATTTTTATTTTATTTAATCCATTTTAGAGTAAGGCTGTAACGTAACAAAATGTGGAAAAAGTTAAGGGGTTTGAATATTTTCCGAATGCACTGTACATACACAGTGAGTAAACAACAGTATATAAACTGAATATGAGGTGACCAGCGTTCACTGACTCTATACATGAGGCATTAGTCTCACGGTGCAGGGCTGAGTGTCTGGCAGGTAGCCAGTTAGTAATGGCTGTTCAACAGTCTGATGGCCTGGTATAGAAGCAGTTTCTTGGTCTCTCGTCTCGGCTCTGATGCACCTGTACCGTCTCTGTCTGCTAGGTGGTAGCAGGGTGAACATACCGTGGCTTGAGTGGCTGAGGTCCTTAATGGGCAGGCAGCATGCCCCCGGTGATGTATTAGGCTGACTGCACCACCCTCTAGAGAGCCATGCGGTTGAAGGTGGTGCAGTTGCCGTAACAGGGCGGTGTTGCAGCCCGGCAGAATGCTGTCAATGGTGCATCTGTCAAAGTTTGTGAAGGGCTAGGTGTGTGACTGTTAAAACGTTTGATTGAAATTGGGAGCCTTAACGTTAAGAAACATTCCTAACCGTAAAACAATATTTTTTTATTACAATTTTTACATAGATGCAGAAAATAAACAGCATAGTGGGTCAATTTCTGCAACAACTAAAAGTGTTCAGGTCCTAAGTGATGTGCACACCAAGGAACTTGAAGCTTTTGACCCTCTCCACTGCTCCCTGTCGATATGGATGGCTTTTCCTGGTACCACTCTGCCAGGGCTCTAACCTCCTCCCCTGTAGGCTGTCTCATTGTTGTTGGTAATCAGGCCTACCACTAATGTCGTCAGCATATTTGATGATTGAGTTAGAGTCGTGCGAAGCCATGCAGTCATGGGTGAACAGGGAGTATAGGAGGGGTCTGAGCACACACCTCTGTTGGGCCACTGTGTTGAGGATCAGCGTGGCATAGGTGTTGTTGCCTAACCTCACCACCAGGGGTCGGTACGTCAGGAAGTCAAGGACCCTGTTGCACAGGGCGGAGTTCAGACCCAGGGCCCTGAGCATAGTGATGAGCTTGGAGGGCACTATGGTGTTGAAGGCAGCGCTGTAGTCAATGAACAGCATTCTCACATAGGTATCCCTTTTGTCTAGGTGGGATAGGGCTGTGTGCTGTGCAATGGCGATTGCGTCGTCCGCGGATCTGTTGGGGCGGTATGCAAATTGTAGTGGGTCTAGGGTGTTGGGTAAGGTGGAGGTGATATGATCCTTGACTAGCCTTTTAAAGCACTTCATGATGACAGAAGTGAGTGCTACAGGGCGATAGTTATTTAGTTCAATTACCCGAGCTTGCTTGGGTACAGGAACAATGGTGGATATCTTGAAGCAAGTGGGGACAAAAGCCTGGGATAGGGAGAGGTTGAATATGTCCGTAAACACTCCAGCATCAAGAAGGCAACACACAAAAAGATGGCTTTGAAAACAACTGGAAGACACACAAGATGCTAGCCCACAACAACCCTCCAGATACCAAGGGGGGACAACGGCTACACAATTAACACATTAAATATTACTTAAAAGACTATAAAACTGACAGAACAATGTGTCAGCATATATTTGGCCCACAATAGGGCCGATTTCCCAAATAATACCTCAGAGTTAAAGTGCTAAGATTCTACTGCATTGTCATGGTTGAATACGGTTAAACTGACGGTTGTTAACAGCTCTTTGTGTGTGCTTCTTACATTTGTAGCTGGTGGAGAAGAATTTGGGCTTTGACACCCGTACCACTGTCCTGGGACACGTGCAGAGAGGCGGCACTCCCTCAGCCTTCGACAGAATCCTGGTAGGTCTCTCTCTCTGTCTATGTGCGTATGAGCATGTCTAAATGTGTGATGTGTGTGTGTGTTCTCCCTCCTTCCCACTGCAGCAGGATGGGTGTGGAGGTGGTCCTGGCTCTGTTGGTGTGTCTTTGTGTGTATCTCACTACGGTGTGTCGTGATTGTGTTTGACCTTGATGTGTGTTTCTAACCCTGGTGTGTGTTCTCCCCTAGGGCAGCAGGATGGGTGTGGAGGCTGTGATGGCCCTGTTGGAGGCCACTCCAGAGACCCCGGCCTGTGTGGTCAGTCTGTCCGGTAACCAGGCCGTCAGGCTGCCCCTCATGGAGTGTGTCCAAGTGGTCAGTATCAGTCACTAAGCCACATCAACTGTTGTATGTGTGCCATTCAAATGGGTTCATCATAGATCTGAGCACTTTTGCTGTCATTTTAACAAGAATTTAATTGACTACTAAAGTGTTTTGATGATTATATGGCAGAGAAAAACAATGACATGGACTGAGATGGCAGATGATTCAACTTCTATGTAAATTTGCATCAATGATCCCCCCAGACTAAGGATGTGACTACTGCCATGGCTGAGAAGAGATGGGAGGATGCTATCAAGCTCAGAGGAAAGTAAGAACACTAGCCTACTTTTACCACTCTTACAATGGCTTCACTATTACTGAAACTACTCCGAGCGGATGTCACATATGAACTTTATCGCAGTCTACTAACACATCACTGTTTTGTTGGCCGTGTCCAGGAGCTTTGAAAACAACTGGAACACATACAAGATGCTGGCCCACATCAACCCTCCAGATACCAAGGTGGGGAACAACAGCTACATAATGAACACATGACTTTAGTTAAATTAGTTACAACTCTAGCACTGACAGAAATGTGTCACCATTCTCTTCTTGTCACCTCTCCTCTCCTCCTCTTCAGAGCAACATTAACGTGGCTATAGTAAACATTGGTGCTCCATGTGCTGGTATGAATGCTGCTGTGCGTTCTGCAGTGAGGATCGGCATCATTCAGGGACACAACATGTTGGCCGTTCATGACGGGTTCGAGGGTCTCGCTCAAGGAAAGGTATGTACACCCTACGCACTACACATTGCGTACTAGGCAGAGCCCATTTCTCTCAACCAAAACTCCTCTTTTTATCAGGGCCCATATTCATAAAGCATCTCAGAGTAGGAGTGCTGATCTAGGATCAGGTCCCTTTTGTCCATGCAACATCTAAAAGGCTCAACTGATCCTAGATCAACACTCTTGGATGCTTTGTGTGTACAGATCCAGGTCATCTCTAATCTAAATATAGAATAAGTGTGTCCTGGTACCAGAAGAGGCTGGTAGGAGGAGCTATAGGAGGACAGTATCAAACATATGGAAACCACATGTTTGACTAACGTTACATGTAATAGCATTCTAGTCATTACAATGAGCCCGTCCTCCTATATCTCCTCCCAGCAGCCTCCTCTGCCTGGTACAGTAACTATTGTCCAGTGAATCTGGAAACCTCACTCCCTTGACCCCTTGACTTTGTTGTCTTCCACAGATTGAGCCTATCACCTGGACTGGAGTGTCAGGCTGGACTGGAAAGGGGGGATCTGAGTTGGGCACCAAGAGGTACTACTCAGAAGGATTATTAGGATGCAGGATGAATACAGTGCAATAGTTTGTGTTGTCAGCTGGAGTGGAACTGAGGGGCACACAAAACTAATTTTGACATGTAAAAATCATTTTTGGGGCAGTGATACGGTAAATCGCTGATATTTCACACTACTAACTAAATCGTCCTTTATTTGAAGAGTCCTTCCTTCTGAGTACATTGAGGAAATCAGCTTGACTATTGCTAAGTTCAATATCCACTCTCTGGTGATTATTGGAGGGTTCGAGGTAAGAGTCAGAAGATTATCTCATCACATGCATGTCTTCTTTAATGTGTGGCTGTCTTATGTCAATGTTCTAAAAGTAGGTAAGTCATCATGGATAAGAGAATTTGATGAATGACTAAAATGTAAATGTAATGTCTATGTGGGATCTCACATGTAACTACAAAAGACACATAAGCCCAGTACCTCAGTAGTATAACCCCTGCTGCTCTTCTCCCTCTTCTTGCATCTCCTTACCTCCCCTTTTTCCTCTCCTCTCTCCTCCTGTCCCCTCTCCCAGGCGTATATGGGTGGTCTGGAGCTGGTGCAGGGCAGAGATAAGTATGAAGAGCTGTGCATTCCGATGGTGGTCATCCCCGCCACTGTCTCCAACAACGTCCCCGGCTCAGACTTCAGTATCGGAGCTGACACAGCCCTCAACACCATCACCTCGGTCAGTACTGTAATACATCAACATCATCGCCTCGGTCAGTACCGTAATACATTAACACCATCGCCTCGGTCAGTACCGTAATACATTAACACCATCGCCTCGGTCAGTACCGTAATACATCAACACCATCGCCTCGGTCAGTACTGTAATACATCAACATCATCGCCTCGGTCAGTACCGTAATACATTAACACCACCGCCTCGGTCGGTACCGTAATACATCATCACCGTGATCAGAAATGTAACATATCAACATCATAACTGTGGTCAGTACCGTAATACATAAACACACCATCACCATAAGTAACACCAACATCCGGGTCATGTTCAGTAGGTTGAAAACGTTTTAAACTGGAACAGGGAGGTGCTGCTGTCCCTGAAATTGTCCCATAAAAACAAAGATGTTAATGGCCTAGCTCAATAACAGTTAGGGCACATGGTCTACTCGAAACCATAACCTCCATATTCTGAATGTGAGCATTGAGTAGTTGGAAATCCCGCTCATCAGCTCCTGCGCTGCATTTCAAATAGGCTACATGTCATATTAACCGCATATAAACAGTCTAAATAGGTCAGGAGCCAGACAGGGAGCCTAAGAAGGAACGAAAATTAATTATTTAGGCTATAGTATTTCAATTATTTCAAGGCTCTAGCCTACAAAGAAAAACATTGTGAAGCATTTGCGAGTGCAACTGTAGGCTGGTAGGGACATAAAGTGCACAGCATTTAAACAACATTTCGCTGTATTAAATCATCAGTAGCGTGCTGTGGTTCTGGGGCCTGGGCCTTCAGTGAAGTCCTACACAGTCCCACCCAAATTAATCCACCTCTTATTACCATCATTATGATGCCATGGCTCTAGACACTATACATTTAGACAGAAACGCAGTATAACCAGGCGTTGCGTCACCTTGAAATTGACATTTTTATTCAGAGAATTGCAGGGGAAGAGTACGATACCTTTTCATTGTGCAGCTTCGTTGCCCTGCGCGCTTGTTCGTTGAGCTGTAGATCCACTCGGGTGTCCCCAAAAGTTTTCAAAAGCTCCTCTCGGAGCCTGTGAGTCATTGATAGCGCCCATAATTGAAAGTGGCGAACGAACCCCTTTCCCACCTGTGACAGGCTTTGTAGTGTCGGCGTCTACCTCTCCTGAAAATGTCTAACTTTTCTTGAAAAGTTTGTCTTGAGAATGGCGTTATAATTATATTCTCGACCAAATCGATATCTTCTCCTTCCGCCATTGTGGGTTGAAAAAACAGCTTAGTAGTACGCAAATTAATTTGTTGATCAATTTCAGTTTCCTAGTTCTGAGACCTGCCCATATAGGACCTGCCTCTCAATATTGGTAATCCAATCAAAAGACGTGCACGCACTACGCCTGTTTGCTGGCTCCTGTGTAACACTGGAGCCAGCCAGCAGGCGTACAATAGAGCTGATAAAGCTGATTGGTTGACACTAAATTTTCATTTCCATTCACTTTAAGCTACAAGCGCCGCACTGTTGATTCTGAAGACCTGAGGGCAGATTTTAGACCCCTGGCAACACATGATGGCTGAATATGATTGGATAAAATATCTCAACCTGGGGCTGGAAGCAGTGCAACCAAGAGGAACGCTATGAAATGAAGAGTGTAACTCCTACTCTGGGGAATAATTTAATACATATTTGTGGGAAAATATATTTAAAAAAAATTATATTCTGATAATGTTTAGGCCAGCAGAGAAGGCCTTGCTGGCCCTGACGGCCCACCACTGTAAATCATTATAGTCTATAAATTACGCATATAGGCTGTGACTTAATCAGAATTAAATACAAATGAAATGAAAAATGACTTATTATTGCCTTTTGAATTAATTTTTAGTCTGTGACTTCAGTCACATGCGATGGTGCCTGGAGAGTATCCTCTCAACACTTGCAGAGCCACTGGGGATGATAAACACCCTCTTAAACACCCTCTTGGCCACTCTTGCCAGACTAGGCAGAGATGCAGAGTTATTTTTCTATAGGTAAGCCTAAAAGTTTTTAGGCAAAATAACCTGATCAAAATGGAAAGCTCATTGAACGTGTGAATATGCCAGGCCTATTGGGACAAAATCTATTATGGCCTATTGTATAGAACATTTGTATAGAAAATAGAAACGTTTAAGAGATCTGATTTTTCGTTTAGAAATACTTTGCTACAATGACCACCTCTATCGGCCTCGTTCCTTTCTTTTAGCATGTGCACGTAGTAAGTTCAGCATCATGTTTTCAGTATACATGTCTTTTCAGATTCCACTATGATTCTTTAGTTGTGGACTCTACATCACCACACTCCCTCTCTTGCTCTTGGTCCTCATCTTTGTAAGTCACCTTGATTTAGCACCTGTGTTTTATCAGTTTCTTTATGAAAAAATTTAGCGAACTCCGTGACAGTAGATAAAGCAAGGGGCTATAACAGCACACAAGTAGACTACGAATTAATGCTGGCACGGGCCTACCCTGAGCTCGTGAAGTGAGCGCTACTTAGAGCGAAATTGGAGCGGGCGAGAAGGCTCCACGCTCCAGTGACAAATTGGGCATGCTCCACTCCTCGCTCCGCTCAGCTCACATACTCTGATGCTGTAAAACTGTCTCCCCCTCTTAACCCTCTTAACCCGACTCCTCTCTATTCCCTGTCCCCTCAGACCTGTGACAGGATCAAGCAGTCAGCAGCAGGCACCAAGCGTCGCGTGTTCATCATTGAGACCGCAGGAGGGTACTGTGGTTACCTGGCTACCATGGCAGGTCTGGCTGCTGGGGCTGATGCTGCATACATCTATGAGGACAAATTTGGTATTAGAGACCTGGAGGTGAGCTGAAGCAGGATACACACTTTCTTGCAGTCTCTCTCTTTCTCTCTCTCTCTCTATCATGACATGGAGAGCTTTAGACACATACATAGACTACACCAAAATCTTTGGGCCAGTTTCCCGGACACAGATTAAGCTTAGTCATGAACACTATTCCTGGAGGCGCTGTCCTTGGAAAATCTTCATTGAACATACTTTCTAGTCCAGGACTAGGCTTAAGTTTCTCCTCTACATAAAAGTATACATGGTACAAACTGGCCTCTATATAGTTTACATGGTACAAAGGTGTGCTGACCGACGGGCTCTGGTTTACAGATGAACGTAGAGCATCTTGTGCAGAAGATGAAGACAGACGTGAAGAGAGGTTTGATTCTCAGGTGGGGTTCATTCAAGCATTCCTTCATTCATTTCATTATCTACCATGCTTGTACCTTTTCCAAAACCCCAAACTGCCATGCCACTTCAACAGTGTATATACACATTACATTTATGTTTAGAATGCATCTGTACACCTTTTGATTATTCCTCTGTGTGTCAGGAATGAGAACTGCAATGCCAACTACACCACAGACTTCATCTTTGCCCTCTACTCTGAGGAGGGCAAGGGCATCTTTGACTGCCGCAAGAACGTTCTGGGACACATGCAACAGGTCTGTTAACAGTGACAAGGCCGCATCCCCAAATGGCACCCTATTAGAAGTAGTAGAAGAGTGTCCCTAATATTATAGCTTTTCCAGAACATACAGCACGTCGACTTCAGATGAGGTAATACAACCTTCCCTCTCCCCAGGGCGGCACCCCAACACCTTTCGACAGGAACTTTGGCACCAAGATGGGTTCCAAGGCTGTTTTGTGGATAACAGAGAAACTCAAGGAGGTCTATAGACACGGTAAGACAGACAGGCTGTGGGATGTCTCCAATTAGCCCATGTGTCTTAGTGGCAATTGTAATGTACACATGCGTAGAAGATAGGATGTAAAAAATAAATGGAGAATAAACACATTTTGTGTCCGTTGTGTCCCTTGGTTTAATCTTGGAAACCCAGAACTAAAATCTTGCATAATTGCGTCAGATGCTTGATTAAGTTCTGGGGGCAGACATCTTAGAAAATATACTAGAATGAGGAGATGGAGCACGATGGTAGCTCCACCCCCCTCTCGCTGCATATTTCGGGACAAGTCTATGGGCCAAATGTCCCCTCTTCCAAAGTTCGAAAGCCTGTGAAATCGTAATTTGTCCAAATGATCAGTGATGTAGAAATCTGACAGACAGACAGACAGAAGTTATGATTACCATCCTCTGTTACGTGTGTTTGTCCACGTGAGATAACCCCTGCTTTTACCTCACAAATTCACATACCTGGTTTTAAATCTCTGTCTCTGTGACAGTTAATCTTCTTCTCCTGTTCTCCAGGTCGTATCTTCGCTAACACCCCAGACTCTGCCTGTGTGCTGGGCATGAAGAAGAGAGCACTGACGTTCCAGCCTCTTGCTGAGCTGAAGGAACAGACAGACTTTGTGTAAGATCCTTTAAATCATACATATTTTCAAAAATAAAATCTATGACGCTTAACTTGAAAGTGGCAGTTGCAGATTATTCTATAATAATATAATATTTGCCATTTAGCAGACACTTTTATCCTAAATGACTTAGTCATGTGTGCATCCATTTTACATATGGGTGGTCCTGGGAATTGAAACCACTACTGTGTCATTACAAGCGCCATATCGTACCAACTGAGCTTACAAAGGACCACTTTTTATATTAGCCTTGTCCAGAA
The DNA here is from genome assembly GCF_036934945.1 of Oncorhynchus masou masou. NCBI lineage: Eukaryota > Metazoa > Chordata > Actinopteri > Salmoniformes > Salmonidae > Oncorhynchus > Oncorhynchus masou. The sequence goes on along the minus strand of NC_088244.1, from coordinate 40,039,557 downwards.
ATGAACCCTAGCACCTGTTATCACCATATTGCTATCCAATCCTCTCAGATCTCCACAAGTGTCTAGAGGTAAGGGCTCGTGGTTGTTCCTGGACAGGGCCAAAATATCCCTAACATCCCTATTAAGGCTTCTCTACCCCCCTCTGCTGTCCTGTCCAGGCACCGCATCCCCAAAACATCGTGGTGGCTGAAACTGAGGCCAATCATGAAGATCCTTGCTAAATACAACATCAGCCTGGACACATCTGAGCATGCCCACATGGAGCATGTTATCAAGAAGAGGGTGTCGATGCCAGCGCCACTGATGAAGAAGGCATGTCCTCCCACAAAACATGAGGAGGAAGAGTAATTGTTCTGTGTTACATGTATGTCAGTGGAGGGCTGGTGGGAGGAACTATAGGAGGATGGGCTTATTGTAATGGCTGGAATGGAATAAATGGAACAATATCAAACACAAATATATGGAAACCACATGTTTGACTCCATTCCCTTTTTTCAATTCCAGCCACTACAATGAGGAATCCTCCTATAGCTCCTCCCACCAGCTGCCTCTGATGTATGTCTAGTTCTCCAACAGGCCAATTGGAGCAGACCACCAAATAGTTATGAAAAATACATGCACTTCCCAAATTGTTTAAAGTCAGTCTTGTGGGTTCATTTCATCACTGTTTTGTTTGTGACTGCCCTATTGCGCTCTTTTTGCGACAAGTGTGGGGGGACTCCTCTTGCTAAATCAATGTCAGTTTGGATATCCAAATATTTTGGATATTTGGTAACAATTAGACTGGGAAAATGTTAGTTAAATTGAGGTGAGTGCTCGTGATAATCTTTATTCTAGTTTGCTCATATTCGCTCATTAGAACATTTTGCAAGCATGTTATGTCGCCTAACAAGTGTATTTTGCTCTTCACTCGGTAGTAGCCTGTGATACACCCGACCTAATGCCTGTGACTTGACTGATAAATCAATATGGTTTTGTTTCACTGAATTTATGTCTGTATGTTGCTTAATTGATCTCTGGCTGGGAAAGTGGAGGTGGTGGTTCATTTATTTGTTAGCTCATCCATCACTGATCAGAAACATTTAGCAAGCAATAGCCTAAATAATGTATTATTTTTGCTCGACCCACCTCGTAGTATCCATCAGGCTGTGAGCGCACGTTATGTCTTAATTTAGCCTACTAAAATATAATCAATCAATAATTCATGCCATTAGACAGCAAACGAGTCATTAAATGCCTTTAAATACAATCAAGCGTTGTATTTTTTTTATGTAGGACTAAAAGACTGGGCCGATCGCGGTTGGATTCGGGCTGAGAATGAGAACTCTTGCAGACTGTCAAGTATCACACACACCAAGCTCCCGGCTACTATCAAATCCACATTGACATTACCCCTAGTTAGTCACAACTGGCTTAAAACCCCAACGTAACAATATCTGTCAATACATTTCCCGCAATATTGCACCTGTATGTTTGTGTGGTGTGCGTGTTTGCCTATCATTCACTTCGTATACCAGTTAGCGGAAATAACAATTGTCTTCTCGGTAGACAGACTTAACCCCAAACCTAATCATTTTAATGTCAACTGAAAACCAGGTTTACCTGGCAGAATTATATCATGATTATTTGTATTAATTGGGTGGGCTTTTGTTTTACAAACTGGTATGACATATGCAGTTGCTAAACCAGCACGTTTCTCTCTCGCAAAATGTGCATTTAAAGTGGTATTACACTCAAATCAGAATAGTTTTTTTTCCAGGCCGAAAGATGGTATTTTGGTGTGATTTAAGCATTGAACATAAAATTAAACATAAAATTGCATTGTTTCTCTATGAATAATTGTAATTCTGAGTTAAATAAAAATGAATCCCAAACCACAGAGAAAACAGAACTTGCATATCCTCTTCTTTTTGATCTTCTCAAACATTTTTTATGCACTTTTTTATTTCTCAATCAGTGAACCCTGTGTGTGCTGCCCTGATCCGGAAACCCGTTTTACTGCTTCAAGAATTAAACACGTTACGATTTTGGCTCTTCTGATTTATTTTGTGCATGATTTACAGCTCACTAATTGTCATGTATTTCCTCTAAAATACAAATAAATGCATTGTCAAGACGTAAGAATAATAACCTCATCTTAAAAAAAAGGTTAAATGCTTATTGCTTCAGTGAAGTACAGTTGCAGTCACCTCGCGAAAGTGGTAACTCTTTCGGGCATTCGTAAGCTAAATGTTGTGAAAAATGTAATGTTATGCATTGGAAAGACACCCAAAGTTGCTAATGTTCTCACTTCTCTTGCAAACTTGTCAAAGCTTGACCTCCCTCCAATACACAGACAAAATGTCTGGACTTTCTTCATGACCCCTGACTACTGTCACATTGGTATCTTCCATAGGGCTACATTCATAACCATCACCTTTCCTACGATGTTGACTCAATGCTCAAGACTACTAATACTGGGATCCTCAGGAGGAAACCAGGACAAAGAAGGTAATGTGTTTTGGCCACCTTTACAGTAAATGTCAATAAGCAAATAACTTGCATGGGCTCACCTAAATAAGTTCAGGAGTAAAAATTGCATAGACTCATTCTGTGTGCAATAATATTTTTAAACGTGATAATTGAATGACTAACTCATCTCTGTACTCCACACATACAATTGTCTGTAAGGCCCCTCAGTAGAACAGTGAATTTCAACCACTGATTCAACCACAAAGAACAGGAAGGTTTTCCAATGCATCGCAAAGAAGGACACCTATTGGTAGATGGCTTTAAAAAAACGAACATTGAATATCCATTTGGGCATGGTGAAGTTATTAATACACTTTGGATGGTGTATCAATACACCATACAACTACAAAGATACATGTCCTTCCTCACTGCTGGAGAGGAAGGAAACCGCTCAGGGATTTTACCATGAGGCCGATGTTGACTTTAAAACAGTTAGAGTTTAATGGCTGTGGTAGGAGAAAACTGAGGATGGATCAACAACATTGTAGTCACTCCATAATACGACCCTAAATGATAGAATGAGAAGGAATCATGTACAGAATAGACATATTCCAAAATATGAATCCTGTTTGCAATAAGGCACTAAAGCAAAACTGCAAAAAATGTGTGGCTGGTGTCTGACAATTTTTAGGGCCTTCCTCTGACACGGGCTGGTATAGAGGTCCTGGGTGGCAGAGAGTTTGGCCCCAGTGATGTACTGGGCTGTACGCCCTACCCTCTTTAGCACGGATACCAAGAAGTTGCCATACCAAGCCGTGATGCAGCCAGTCAAGATCCTATCAATGGTGCAGTTGTGGACCATGATAGATCCTTAGTTTTGTGGACACCCAGGAACTTTAAACTCTCAACCTGCTCCAATAGTGCCCCATCAATGTGAATAGGGGTGTGCTCAGCCCTCCGTTTCCTGTAGTCCATGATCAGCTCCTTTGTCTTGCTGACGTTGGGGGAGAGGTAGTTGTCCTGGCAGGTCTCTGACCTCCTCCATATAGGCTGTCTCATCGTCGTCAGGGATCAGGCCTACCACAATCATGTCATCAGCAAACTTAATGATGGTGTTGGGAGTTGTGCGCGGCCACGCAGTCGTGGGTGAACAGGTAGTACAGGAGGGGACTAAACACGTACCCCTGAGAGGCTTCCCCGTGTTGAGGGTCAGCGTGGCGGATGTGTTGTTGACTACCCTCACTACCTGGGGGCGGCCCGACAGGAAGTCCAGGATGCAGTTGCAGAGGGAGGTTTTCAGTCCCAGGGTCCTTCGCTTAATTAATGAGCTTGAAGGACACTGGTGTTGAACGCTGAGCTGTAGTCAATGAACAGCATTCTCACGTAGGTGTTCGTCTTGCCCAGGTGGGAGAGGGCAGTGTGAAGTGCAATATAGATTGCCTCATCTGTGGATCTGTTGGGGTGGTATGCGAATTGGAGTGGGTCCAAGGTGTCTGAGATTATGGTGTTGATGTGAGCCATGCTCAGACTTTCAAAGCATTTCATGGATGCAGATAGCCATTGCCAAATATGGATCTGTGCCATTCACTTTGAACTGGACCATGTTTAGGACACAGTATGTGCGGTCCTTGTTTTGAGATCAAAGCGAGAACTGCATGGAGCCACCTGTGCACATTTGTTCCTATTCTTTGCTAGTTAGTGTGTTATGAGCCCAGTTATAGCTACTTTCTAGTCAACAATGGGGGAGTGGTTGCTTCTTACAAGAGCACAAAATTCAAATAAATCTGTTAAAGAGCTTTTTTTTTATGTCTTAAAGGGCCAGTGTTGTATTTTGAGAAGGTCTTAAATAAGCTAAGTAGCCAATAGTCAGAGCGTAATAGAATTTGTCTGATTCTCTGTAATAATGGTATGAGAATATATATTTTATTTTGTAAAGTGGTTTCTTGCATCAAACAATGCCAAAATAACATGCTAAACAGGCAATTGTTCATTATTTTTATGAAAAAATGTGGGCCTCAAAATGACGGATCGCCACTGACTACACAGATAATCCAAGTCTGTTTTATATTGTTTTACTGTAAATGTATAAAATATAATAGAATCAAATAACTTCATTGTTTCCCCATTATGGGGAATTTACATTTATTATGTTAGACAAACCTGGTTAGTGAAATCCTAACCAACGTTCCTTGGTAATGATTTGTATTTTTTTGTCTCTGGTCTTCTGATATCTTCCTCAATCCCTGAAAGGGGGGATTGACACATGGATTATAAATGTTGTGATTGCAGTGGGAGGTATCGTTTTACTTGGTGTCATGATGATAATCTACCGGCTGAAGGTAGAAGTATTGTACCAGAGGGAGTATAGAAGGTTCCTGAAGGAAAATATCCAGTGGGAAGATATGAGCCGAAGAAAAGAGGCGATAATTATAATATGCTCTAGTCTAGGCCTGTCTAAAAATAGACATTTTCTGAACCTTTTGCTGAACCAAAAAAGTATGTTGATGGCTTGAACAGTGTTTTCTTCCTCGACTTTGACCCACACATGCTGTGTTTTATTACAGACTCGTGATAATCTTGATGAAACTATGGCGGAGAGTGAATAAACAACCTCTACCCTCTGTTCTATTAGCGAATGTACACTGGAGAACAAACTAGACAAGCTCCATTCCAGACTATCCTATCAACAGGACCTGAAAAACTAATATCCTATGCTTCAGGGAGTCATGGCTGAACAAGGACATGTTTAATATGAATCAAGCTGTTTTTTCTATACATCAGCAGGACAGAACCCCATTGTCTCTTAAACTCAAGGGCGGGAGTGTGTCTCTGCACACCAGCTATTGTTAACAATCTCTAATATTAAGGAAGTCTGGAGGTTCATGATAAGCTGTAGACCATACTATTTACCAAAAGAGTTGTCATCTATATTTTTCGTAGCTGTCTATTTAACACCACAAACCGATGCTGGCACTAAGACCACACTCAACAAGCTATATAGGGCCATAAGCCAACAAGAAAATGCTTATTCATTGATATATACAGAGAAAAGAGTCGCCCTAGAATTGAACCCTGTGGCACACCCATAGAGACTGCCAGAGGACCGGACAACATACCCTCCGATTTGACACACTGAACTCTGTGTGCAAAGTAGTTGGTGAACCAGGCAAGGCAGTCATTAGAAAAGCCGAGGCTACTGCGTCTGCCAATAAGAATATGATGATTGACAGGGTCGAAAGCTTTGGCCAGGTCGATGAAGACGGCTGCACAGTACTGTCTTTTATCGATGGCGGTTATGATATCGTTTAGTACCTTGAGCGTGCCTGAGGTGCACCCGTGACCGGCTCGGAAACCAAATTGCACAGCGAAGAAGGTACGGTGGGATTCGAGATGGTCAGTGATCTGTTTGTTGACTTGGCTTTCAAAGACCTTAGGGGGCAGGATGGATATAGGGGCAGGATGGATATAGGTCTGTAACAGTTTGGGTCCAGGGTGTCTCCCTCTTTGAAGAGGGGGATGACTGCGGCAGCTTTCCAATCCTTGGGGATCTCAGACGATACGAAAGAGAGGTTGAACAGGCTGGTAATAGGGGTTGCGACAATGGCGGCGGATAGTTTCAGAAATAGAGGGTCCAGATTGTCACGCCCAGCTGATTTGTATGGGTCCAGGTTTTGCAGCTCTTTCAGAACATCTGCTGTCTGGACTTGGGTAAAGGAGAAGAGGGGAGGCTTGGGTGAGGGGGGGGGGGGCCGAGGTTGGTGTAGCCAGGAGGAAGGCATGGCCAGCCATTGAGAAATGCTTGTTGAAGTTTTCGATTATCATGGATTTATCGGTGGTGACCGTGTTACCTAGCCTCAGTGCAGTGGGCAGCTGGGAGGAGGTGCTCTTATTCTCCATGGACTTTACAGTGTCCCAGAACTTTTTGTAGTTAGGGCTACAGGATGCAAATTTCTGCTTGAAAAAGCTGGCCTTTGCTTTCCTGACTGACTGCGTATATTGGTTCCTGACTTCCCTGAACAGTTGCATATCGCGGGGACTATTCGATGCTATTGCAGTCCACCACAGGATGTTTTTGTGCTGGTCGAGGGCAGTCAGGTCTGGAGTGAACCAAGGGCTATATCTGTTCTTAGTTCTGCATTTTTTGAACGGAGCATGCTTATCTAAGATGGTGAGGAAGTTACTTTTAAAGAATGACCAGGCATCCTCAACTGACGGGATGAGGTCAATATCCTTCCAGGATACCCGGGCCAGGTCGATTAGAAAGGCCTGCTCGCAGAAGTGTTTTCGGGAGCGTTTGACAGTGATTAGAGGTGGTCGTTTGACCGCGGATACAGGCAATGAGGCAGTGATCGCTGAGATCCTGATTGAAGACAGCGGAGGTGTATTTGGAGGGCCAGTTGGTCAGGATAATGTCTATGAGGGTGCCCATGTTTACAGATTTAGGGTTGTACCTGGTGAGTTCCTTGATGATTTGTGTGAGATTGAGGGCATCTAGCTTAGATTGTAGGACTTCCGGGGTGTTAAGCATATCCCAGTTTAGGTCACCTAACAGAACAAACTATGAAGCTAGATGGGGGACGATCAATTCACAAATGGTGTCCAGGGCACAGCTGGGAGCTGATGGGTGTCGGTAGCAGGCGGCAACAGTGAGAGACTTATTTCTGGAGAGATTCATTTTTAAAATTAGAAGTTCGAACTGTTTGGGTATGGACCTGGAAAGTATGACATTACTTTGCAGGCTATCTCTGCAGTAGACTGCAACTCCTCCCCCTTTGGCAGTTCTATCTTGACGGAAAATGTTATAGTTGGGTATGGAAATCTCTGAATTTTTGGTGGCCTTCCTAAGCCAGGATTCAGACACGGCAAGGACATCAGGGTTGGCAGAGTGTGCTAAAGCAGTGAGTAAAACAAACTTAGGGAGGAGGCTTCTGATGTTACATGCATGAAACCAAGGCTTTTTCGATCACGGACGTCAACAAATGAGGGTGCCTGGGGGACATGCAGGGCCTGGGTTTACCTCCACATCACCCGCGGAACAGAGGAGTAGGATGAGGGTGCGGTCGCCTAGCGTGTTGGGGACAAAGAATGAAAGGAGCAGATTTCTGGGCGTGGTAGAATATATTCCGGGCATAATGCGCAGACAGGGGTATGGTGGGGTGCAGGTACAGCGGAGGTAAGCCCAGGCACTGGGTGATGAGAAGAGAGGTTGTATCTCTGGACATGCTGGTAGAAATGGGTGAGGTCCCCACATGTGTGGGAGGTGGGACAAAGGAGCTATCAGAGGTATGAAGAGTGGAACTAGGGGCTCCTACTAAAACAATGATAACTAACCTGAATTACAGTATACAAGGCATATTGACATTTGAGAGAGACATACAGTGAGGCATAAAGTAATCGCAGGTGTTGATTGGGAGAGCTAGCTAAAACAACAGGTGAGACAACAACAGCTAATCAGCTAACACAACAACAGTAGGTAAAATGGCGATGACTAGGCAGAGAGGGTCGGATTAACTACACACAGAGCCTGAGTTCGCGGCTGGGCCAACAGATAAAAAATAAATAAACAGAATGGAGTACTGTGATTAATGGACAGTCTAGCAGGCATCAGCTATGTAGCCAAGTGATCGTAGTGTCCATGGGGCAACAGTAGATGGAACAGGGAAGCCGCCACTACGCTAGTACGCGGGCAACACAGAGTTTAAAGTTAGTAGCACGGGGCTAGTAGGAGTGTCTGCTCCGATGGAGGCCGGTTGAAGGTACAGTGGATGGAGTATTTGTCGGCAGACCAGTCGTGGTGGTGCGGCGGGGCGCCGTGTCGACAGAGATACCAAGCCAGATGGCGAAAGAGGTATTGTAGAATTTAGTTTGCTCGCCGGGAGATGCGCCTGCCTCACGGCTAACTGGTGCTAGCTTCGTGGCAGTGGCGTTAGCCACTATAGCCAATCGGTAGCAGCGGTGATCAGGTGCCAAGGTCCAAAGTTAATAGCAAGGATCCAGTGGAGTATTGGGCTCTAGCCGTGTATGAGTGGGGTTCGGGTGAACAGCTGAGTAGGCCGGGAGGTGGGCCTCAGGGATAGCTTTGGTACTGGGTGCCACGGTGAGTGCAAGCTAGCTGTGAGCTAGCTAGCTGCAACTTGCAGAAAATTGTCCAGTATTCATATCATCTCGAATAAACAGGACTGCAAAAATGTTTACTTCCAGAGTGCATCAAACATGATGAAGACATTGTTTATGGAAAAGTGTTTATTTCTGTATTTCAATGTTGCAACTTGCCTTATTTTATTTATTCGAACTCTCTTGCACTGACTCTGTACACACATACTGGACTATAACCATACACTCATGCATACCTGCACTAACACCCCAGCACACACACACCCACATAACATGCATACTAATGCCACACACTACATACACTGCTATTAGTCGTTTTACCCCTACCTAAACTCAGCAAAAAAAGAAACGTCCTCTCACTGTCAACTGCGTTTATTTTCAGCAAACTTAACATGGGTAAATATTTGTATGAACATAACAAGATTCAACAACTTGAGACATAAACGGAACAAGTTCCACAGACATGTGACTAACATAAATGGAATAATGTGTCCCTGAACAAAGTGGGGGCCAAAATTAACAGTCAGTATCTGGTGTGGCCACCAGCTGCATTAAAGTACTGCAGTGCGTCTCCTCCTCATGGACTGCACCAGATTTGCCAGTTCTTGCTGTGAGATGTTACACCACTTTTCCACCAAGACACCTGCAAGTTCCCAGACATTTCTGGGGGAATGGCCCTAGCCCTCACCCTCCGATCCAACAGGTCAGTATGGCTGGTGGCATTGTCATGCTGGAGGGTCATGTCAGGATGAGCCTGCAGGAAGGATGCCACATGAGGGAGGAGGATGTCTTTCCTGTAAAGCACAGCGTTGAGATTGCCTGTAATGACGACAAGCTCAGTCCTATGATGCTGTGACACACTGCCCCAGACCATGACGGACCCTCCACCTCCAAATCGATCCCGCTCTAGAGTATAGGCCTCGGTGTAAAGCTCATTCCTTCGACGATAAACGCGAATCTGACCATCACCCCTGATGAGACAAAACCGCGACTCATCAGTAAAGAGCACTTTTTGCCTGTCCTGTCTGGTCCAACAACGGTGGGTTTGTGCCTATAGGCGACGTTGTTGCCGGGGACGTCTGGTGAGGACCTGCCACCTTACAACAGGCCTACAAGCCCTCATTCCAGCCTATCTCCGCCAATTGCGCACAGTCTGAGCACTGATGGAGGGATTGTGCTTTCCTGGTGTAACTCAAGGCAGTTGTTGTTGCCATCCTGCACCTGTCCCGCAGGTGTGATGTTCAAATTTACCAATCCTGTGCAGGTGTTACACGTGGTCTGCCACTGTGAGGACGATAAGCTGTCCGTCCTATCTCCCTGTACCGCTGTCTTAGGCGTCTCACAGTACGGATATTGCATTTTATTGCCCTGGCCACATGCCTCCTTGCAGCATGCCTAAGGCACGTTCACGCAGATGAGCAGGGACGCTGGGCGTCTTTCTTTTGGTGTTTTTCAGAGTCAGTAGAAAGGCCTCCTTTAGTGTCCTAAGTTTTCATAACTGTGACCTTAATTGCCTGACTTCTGTAAGCTGTTAGTGTCTTAACAACATTTCCACATCGCTGCATGATTTACAACTGCCCCATTGACGGGATGCCTATCCCTTAGAAACAGTGTTTAAACCCTTTACAATGAATATCTGTGAAGTTACTTGGATTTTTAAGAATTATCTTTGAAAGACAGGGTCCTGAAAAGGGGACATTCCTATGTACAGCACATAGACTCGGCACCGGTACTACCTGTATATAGCCATGTTGTTTTCTACTCCCTATATATAGCCATAATATTTTTATTTGTTATTCACTGTTTCATTTTTTCAATGTTTTATTTTATTTGTCTTATCCTTAACTATGCATTGTTGAAAATGGACCTGTAATGAACCATTTCACTGTTAGTCAACACCTGTTGTCTACGAAGCATGTGATAAATAATATTTGAAATAGAGTGCCTCATCTGTTTCACCACGCTTGACACCAGGAATTTTCCACTGCTCCATCTTCACCTCTACCCCAGTAATCATTCCTTTCATTGGTGCCCTATTCTTGGGAGCAAAGCAAGTAACATCTCTTTTCCCCATTTGTGTGGTGTGGAGCGTCCGCCCCCTCTTGGTCACAAGACAACTTCAGGTTACCTTCACCGATTCAACTGCACCCAACTCCTTTCCCCACCCACCCTGAAATCACATATGGGTCTGACAAAAACTTTCCCCAAAAATGTCACTCCCACTGGACCAAATTCATCTTTATCCATTTGAGCGAAGCTTAGGCTCCAATATCTTCCCCACACCTACCACCTCTGGTAATTCTCCCTCATTCTCTTCCATTTCACCTCCAGAACTCGGTCTGGAGTACAGCTCACTCTGTACTTAACACCAATCTTCCTCAACACACCATATCCCTTGTTATTGCTCGCTTCATCGGATTCAAACTCAACATCTGCTTTCTTTATCATCTTTTTCCACTGTACCTCCAAGTTCCCCGGCGGCATGACCCAGCCATAACCCAATATAAAGTGCATTCTTCAAGGATCTGACTCACTCTCATCCGTCATCTTCGACCACATGCCGTTTGGCTCGACTAAAAGTTCTGTCCACTGAAGTTGAACTTCATCAGAGTGACTTCCTTTCACTCACACGATATAAAGGCGATAATCCTGATTCTATTGTTGATTATGGGTCATCTCGAGGTCTCTTCATTGCCTTGCCACCCATGTAAACACCTGCTGACTTCTGTTAATATGCATTGCGTGCATGTACTTCTATCTTGTGCTCGTGCCATTCGGTCATTAGCAAACTTGTGTAGGCCAACACAAGCATGCATACTAACAGTAGTCAGAAGGTATTTTACATGGTTTTGCACAAGTGCCAGGTGATAGACATTTCAACTTCAGTTCAAGCACCCTAAAAAGACAGGTAAACAATATTTTCCTCTGGATATTTGGTCTCAAAATTCACCCAACTATAAGACCAACACACTAGACTAATTATTAGAACCAGATGCGCTAGATTACCGTTGGGGCGAACGTGTAACGTTAGCTCTCCATGGCCAATGTTGGAGCCCTGGTTAAGAAACGCTATTCTTAGCAAATAATTATCAAAAACTGCACCCCAGTTGCATTGGTAAGTAATTGCCCTTCTTGGATCAAACGTACGAAATTATTGTACAATAAAGGGACAGCTTTTTTTTTTTTATTTTTTTTTTAAGACATCCCTGTCTGACCAAGCTGTTTGTTTTTAAGTTTGTCAACCGGAAACGGAAAGTACCACGAAAGTTCCTAAGGTCATTTCTAACTCGCAATGTGAGTTGGGACGGTGGCGGACTTCACTAATGTCTGCTTCTGCCTGCTCTTAGAAAGGTGCGTGCAGGGTGCGTGTCCCTAGTGTCCGCTTCGGTTGCCCGGGTAAGAATTCGCCTTTGACGCATGTAAAAATGTGTGGGAAGAAACAGTAGTGACAAAGGTGGTAAAAGTAGGTTCATGATCTGGCATAGTTTTCGTCTGTAGTATATTGTCGTGCGAGTTTGGTTCATACACGTTGATTCAACCCGGCTAGCTAGCTAAGTAGGATAGCTTACTTGCTAACCCTGCCTATTTAGTTAGCTTTAGGTGTTGGCAAAAAAATTCTAGCACGAGATAAGCAGACTGATTGTAGACAGTAAAACCAGTATTTTGAGAGACTAGGGGTGGCAAGCAGACCGGGGGGTTGGGAGGAAAACGACGGGGGAGACGTGAGCCAGGAGCGGCCGATGAGTTCGGACCAGGGCGGAGAGCCGCGGCTGCTGCAGGAGGAGGGTGATCCGGGACCGAAGACCTGTGTGGTGGACGACACACCACTTGGGATCGGGGGAGGGTCAGGCGGCATGGTGAGTAGCGGCCTCTACTCTTCCCAACTAGCTAAGCTAACGTCGCCTAGCCTACACACAACACACCATCCCCATCTCCTCCTAAGTCCCATTCCTACCACCATGATTTGTTGCCTGCCACTGCCTTTCCAAATAGGGTCATCATGCCTCAGTCATAGGCTCTTGAGGCCGATAATATTACCTACATTTGCAATGATTTCTGCTAACTACCAATCCGATTCATATCGATAACTTAGTTGAGATTATTTATAGTTAACGTTAGCTCGGTATGTTGCCATATGTTTGGCTGAATTATTTATTTGCTGTCGTTCAATAGCCCACACATTTGGTTTGCTAGGGTAAATCACCGTTGCAAACAATATTTTCCATTATCTTATTTTGCCAACAGAATAATCTTGAGTAACTCAGCTAACGTTAGCTGGCTCACTATCTAGCCAAGGGTTATCTGAAGCTTAGTTCAGCAATCTACTTTGGCAGCCATTTAATTTGCTAACCTAACTAGCAGTAGTAGCCTAGCTAGCTAATTCGGGAGTTTACAGTTGTCACTGCATATTGATTACTAGGTAATGCTCTTTAGTAGACTATCGATTGGAGACGGCGGGCAGGCGCACCGATGCTGTCAAACTATGCAGCCAAACCAGCAAGCAAATTCGCCGAATCAACGTTACCTAGCTAGCTAACATGCGTTGCAAATACCCGGCCTATGCAGCACAGTCGGTGTCAGATGACTATATAGAAACTGGGGCTACAGTAACGAGATACAACCAGGCAGCAAGCTAGCATTGCAAGTATGTTGCTACAGATTAATTCGAGTTGCCTTGCTAGACAAAGGGACTGTCAGACGTATTGTGCACCGTGTAAGGTGTGCTGGATTAATATATCAAATTATTTTAAAACGACAATGTATACTGAGATGTGACAGCTGCTCTTGCCAGGAGTAACAGTTAGGCACGTTGGATCATTTCGTAGCAGGTGGTGACTCGGTACGACCCCTCAGTGGTAACGTTATGTGGCAGATTTTACTTATTTTATCTAAAGCTAGCTCTGTGGACTCAAAGGTGAAACAATATGACGACCAATATCAAATGCTTCATATGTATGTAACAATGTTTAAGTACGTGGCTGGCATTGGCATTCATTAGCTAACTATTTACTGATTTATGCTGTAGTTTATGTCAAGCTATGGGCCGTAGTATATATCTGTTTTCACAGTATTGTTTTTATTTGTGGCATTGTTGCTTTAATGACACATGTAACTGACAAACTAAATTGGACATATTTTGTCTGTCATATCCAGTCAATGTAAATGACAGCTCTTGGGCGCATGTAGCCTAGCAGTTAAGAGCATTGGGCCAGTAACCAAGCCGACAAGGTGAAAAATCCTTCGGTGTGCCTTTGAGCAAGGCACTTAACCATAATTGCTTCTGTTAGTCCTCTGGATAAGTAAGTCTGCAGAATTACTAAAATGTAGCGCTAGCTACACCTTTTTGGATTAGTGCCAAGCCTCTAAAGCCCATCCACACCCGCTTTTAAAATGGTGTCATGTAACTGGGGATTGGGGATCCTCCCTCGACCGGACGAGATGCTCCTGTGAAGAATACTAATTTCCGAATTCCTATATTACATTTTAGAACGTGGGGCGGGGGCGAGAGAAAGTGGCACGTGCCTCAAGTATCCTCAGGAATGGTTAAGGGCTCGGTAGCAGCAGCAACAAAATATCATTGTGTATCGCTTGTGTTTGAGATTGACGGTGTTGCCTACCAACAGCGATTATGGGTTTGGGTTGGCGGTCAAGTGTACGGAAGAGAGCGCGCTCTCTGCTGATACATGTCATGTGGGTCCATCTGCTAAGGATATAGGTGGAGTTGAATGAGAACCGCATGTTGATTTTTCGAAAACAATCGACTTTATGGATAGTCTTTAATTTTCAAAAAATATTTTCAATAACTACTGTGAAGTACTCAAGTTCTGCTTCTCACTGTTGTTCGCAATATAAGATCCTTGGCGTTTTAAACGTTTATCCACAAAGTACAACACCATTGTTAATCTCGAGGTAAGCATCTTTATTTGATACAATGTAGGCAACACAACACACAAAATGGCTAACGTTACTAGTGGATGGGGACAGCGCGCCAGGCTTGCTTTGGCTTTCTTGGTCATAGTGGTTTATCGATCAATGGTTGTTCTGAAAATAAAATGTAAAAATCGACCACGAATTCAATTTGGTTCCCAATAGTTTAGTTAATTACTTGTTTATGAATCTTTCTGGTTTCGGTTTTGTGTGGATGTTGTGCTCATATGGAAACAAATTTAATACATCCTCGAGGCGTTTGATATATTTGTATCAAGATTGATGTAATATATTTTTTGTTAAATATTTCTCCTGAATACGTTTAACATTTCTCAGATTTACATTAGGGGATTATCCAATGCTATTACAGGGTAATTACAGTTCATGTTCACATTACATGGTATTTACATGAACACTTAACTTCTGCATTGGACCTTTATCTCAATATCAAATAATTTCTGTACCTTGCTGTGAATATTTTAAATTAAAATGGTCAAATGGAAACAAATGGCTTCTTAGCAGTGTCATTTTTCTAGTGGTGGAAAAGTACCCAATTGTCATACTTGAGTAACAGTAAAAATACCTTAATAGAAAATGACTCAAGTTAAAGTGAGTCAAGTGAGTATAAGTAATAATAATTAAAAAAAATGGTTTTAAATATACTCAAGTATCAAAATAAAATACAATTGCTACAACTGCTAAAATATATTTAGTATCAAACGGAAACGTATAAATCATTTCAAATTCCTTATATTAAGCAAACCAGGCGGCACCATTTTCATGTTTTTTATTTATTTACGTAGAACAGCACACGTACACGCAGCTCCAACACACATACATATTTACAAAGTATTTGTGTTTAGTGAGTCAGACAGATCAGAGGCAGTAGGGATGACCAGGGATATCGTCTAGATAAGTGCGTGAATTTGACAATTGTCTTGTCCTGCTAGCCATTCAAAATGTAACAAGTTCTTTTGGGTGTCATGGAAAATGTATGGCGTGTAAAGTATATTTTCTTTAGGAATGTAGTGAAGTAAAAGTTGGCAATATAAGTAGTGAAGTACAGATATCCCCAAAAACTACTAAAGTACTTTACACCACTGCATTTTTCAAGCAATACATTTGCTCGGACTGTGAGTGTGGAGGGGAAACTGAAAACAATATGTTATTGAGAGAGGTTTGGGGACTATCTTAATGGTGGATAAACTAATTTACAGCAGGCCAAAATTCATTCACCACCACAACAGGCTCACATTTCAAGTGGCCTTTTCAGTGTGAAGATAGATATATCCATCTCTAAATCACAGGAAAATGAAGTGCACAGGGCAGTTTTAAAGATTCAAAAATAAACTGGGAGAAAAATGTGGAGCACTGCTCCGGGACTGAGTCTGGGAAACCCTTACCAAAAACAAGTCTACCTAGTGTTAAGAAGCTCAGACAAGTATATTTCTTTTGTCTTTTGAGTGGTTGTGTGCACAATCAAAATACAAATGTTATGCTGAGTATAATCCCTTGTTTTAGGATGGGCAAGAAAATTGCAATGTATTTGACATGGCAAGAAATAAAGACAGTGGCCAGTATGACGGCACCAATTTTAGTGAACTATTTGCAAATAATTTACAGAAATTCATAGAGCAGATCAGCCTAGTGACAATACATCAGGACGCGTTACTGCAACGCATTTCGACTTGAGTGTTCCTCAGGCAGCATGAAAAACGGAGACAATAGAAGTATGTCAGGATTGGGATTAATTCCATTTTGATTGTCTGTTTAGAAAGTAAACTGACGTTGCATAAAAAAATCCAAATGTTATTGTTTTTCAACCCTGAAGTGTATGATACTGTACTTTTAAGTGCATTTCCTCTCCCCCTGTTCCAAGGTCACCTCCAAGGGCGCCGGTCTGAACCCCAATGCCAAGGTGTGGCAGGTGTCTGTGGCCCCCGCTGAGGTCCCTCCTGACGGAGCACAGTGGCCCCCGGCTGATGTCACTGAGGGTGAGAAACGACACTTAACAACATATTATAATGTATGCCGTTGAGCAGACTTTTTTAGCCAATGCACCTTAGAGTGAAGTGAGTGCATACATGTTTTTGGTTTCATACATATCTAGCACCATACCCAACAGTGTACGGTTTACAACCGGGGGAGGACACAGACTCGGAATAACCTGGATGGGAGAGAGGGTACATCGGGTGTCATTTATAATCATTGATTGGCTATGTATAATATATTTCATAACACATTTCCAGATGCTCAAAGTGCATTTACATTGTAAGGAAAGCTCATCTTATCCACCACATCAATGAAATAACCCTTGTCTCTGATGGGCTATTATGGCTGACAATAGAAGGAATATACCACAACCTATGCTGTACTATACATGACATCAATGCCACATATACTGAAATCTGTAGGCCTATTGTTATTGAGAACTCTCTTTATAAAACTGTGGGGCCAAGAGGGTGCAGTGGCACAACAGCAACAGACATAGCCAGTCACAATATCCAAATTAGTTTACAAAATCTATATGTTACAATTTATCACAAAGTTAAGAGTTTTAACAATAAATGATGACCCCTGTTGCACTGTTTCTATTTAAGTGCAGACATTTCGGCAGTGGAATTTCGAATAGGCTACTAATAGGTTCTTACAATTATCACACATCCTATTAACTGAAGAATTGAACAATAAATGGCACCGTGATGTACCCTCTCTCCCATCCAGGTTATTCCGAGTCTGTGTCCTCCCCCGGTTGTAAACCGTACACTGTTGGTTTCACTATCCTGGAGGATAGCAGCTCCTCGGTAGCATCCACAGCTGAGATCACTGTGAACGGCATGGATCCCCCAGACCTGGGCTTCACCCCCACTGAGACCACTACCGGCACATCAGGTATGTAGCACAATTAACTAAACTACACTACTCATAATGCACCATATACAATAACGATGGTTAAGATTAGTCAATCATAGCCACAAAGCTGCATGTTTCTCACTGACAAATTATAACACTTTTACATATGCATTATTGCTGCAGACCTCTTCCGGATGTCTTTTCGGACCTCATGGAGTTTTCTGACCTACCTTAGTACATGCTAATGAAACACATGTTGGTTTTCAGGGGAGACAAAGCTGACAGAGGAAAGACCCCTCTCATCAGAGAACCTGAGAGACTCCCTCAAGAAAGAGCTGGAGTTCTGCTTCTCAAGGTTAGTACACATGTTCTAGGTTAGGTCTTCTTCCTCTAGGTGAGTGTAATTGTTCCCATGTTTGTAACTGGGAGATAGTACCTGAACTTGTCCAATAAAAAAACATTTGTTTTGTAGTTGCAAATATTTTGCTACACTATGCCTTACTGAATGACCCGTAGTCTGATGGGGCTTTGTCTATTAGATTATATAGTAAGTTAATTATTTAGGATAAATGTGAATTTTTGATAGCCAAGTATGTTTTATGATAATAACCTCATTTGATGTCTAGGGAGAACCTGTCCAAGGACCTGTACCTGATGTCCCAGATGGACAGTGACCAGTTTGTCCCCATATGGACCATTGCCAGCATGGAGAGCATCAAGGCCCTCACTACTGACATGGAGCTCATTCTAGACATACTCCGATGTAAGGAACTATACCGTTGTTTTATTTGTCATTTTTGCTACTTTTGTGGAACTATGTACCCTGGTCCCAAATCTGTTTGTGTTTTCTTGCCAACTCCTATGGTCAATGTGGGACGGCACAAACAGCTCTGTGACCAGTCTAGGAACAAGTGGACTTGTGATTGAATGGTATTGATTATTATTTTACATTTTTTTAAATGTTACGCACCAATGGCAATACTTTTTGGACAATGGAGTGGTATAACCCATACAATTATAGTTACTGTATGTTCAGTACCAGAAGTTTGCACACCAACTCATTCCAGGGTTTTTATTTATTTTTACTGTTTTCTATATTGTAGAATAATAGTGAAGACATCAACTGTGAATTTGCACATATAGAATCATGTAGTAACCAAAAAAGTGTTAAACAAGTCAAAATATATTTTTAGATTCCTCAAAGTAGCCACCCTTTGCCTTGATGACATCTTTGCACACTCTTGTGGAATGCTTTCCCAACAGTCTTGAAGGAGCTCCCACAAATGCTGAGCTCTTGTTTGGCTTGTTTTCCTTCACTCTGCAGTCTAACTCATCCCAAACCATTTCAATTGGGTTGAGGTCAGGTGATTGTAGAGGCCAGGTCATCTGATGCAGCACTCCATCACTCTCCTTCTTGGTCAAATAGGCCTTTCACAGCCAGGAGGTGTGTTGGGTCATTGTCCTGTTGAAAAATAAATCATAGTCCCACTTAGCGCAAACCAGATGGGATTGCATTTCACTGCAGAATGCTGTGGTAGCCATGCTGGTTAAGTGTGCCTTGAATTCAAAATAAATCACTGACAGTGTCACCAGCAAAGCACTCACACACATCACACCTCCTCCATGGTTCACTGTGGGAACCACACATGCGGAGAGCATCCGTTCACCTACTCTGCATCTCACAAAGACATGGCGGTTTGACCATGAAGGCCTGATTCACACAGTCTCCTCTGAACAGTTGATGTTGAGATGTGTCTGTTGAACTCTATTTGGGCTGCAATTTTTTGAGGCTGGGAACTTTAATGAACTTATCCTCTGCGGCAGAGGTAACTCTGGGTCTTCCTTTCCTTTGGTGGTCCTCATGAGGGTCAGTTAATTTAATTGAAATGCATTCCAGGTGACTACTAAGCTGATTGAGAGAATGCCAAGAGTGTGTCATCAAGGCAAAGGGTGGCTACTTGGGAGAATCTCAAACATAAAATATTTTAATTTAACACTTGTTTTGGTTACTTCATGAGTCCATGTGTGTACATAGTGTTGCTGTCTTCTACAATGTAGATAACAGTCAAAAATAAAGTAAAATCCTGGAATCAGTAGGCATCCAAACTTTTGACTGGTAATGTAGATGGATAGTGATGTAATTTGTGACCCGGATGTGTGTTCTTGTTCTCAGCCTCTCCAATGGTACAAGTGGATGAGAAAGGAGAGAAAGTGCGTCCTAATCACAAACGCTGCATCATCATCCTGAGGGAGGTTCCTGAGACAACACCTGTAGAGGTCAGACGACCGTGTTAAAACCAATATATTACCATGTTACTGCCGTGGTTACATTACTCTTACAACTAAAATACAATTTAACCCCCCCCCCCCAACGCGCGCGCGCACACACACACACACACACACACACTTTATAACCAATATGCAATCATGTTACAACTATTTGTAGCCAGTGTTATTGTAAATGACAAGGTGAATTGCTAGTAGTACTCCTAAGTAAAAATGCTGGCACATTTGCTATATTTGAGCAACAACTCGCATACTATTATTTTTATTTTTTTTGTTCCCCTCAGGAAGTGGAGTCTCTCTTTAAAAATGACAACTGTCCAAAAGTGATTAGTGTGGAGTTTGCGCACAACAACAACTGGTACATCACATTCCAATCTGACACTGATGCTCAACAGGTAAGCTGGATCCGATTGGCGTATAAAGTAGTATTCAGGCTTCTAATTGGTATAAGCATTTATCAGTCCCAGTTTTGTTGAGAAACCTATGGAATTTCTGCATGTCTGTTGTCTTTTTCTGTTCAGGCACACAGATATCTAAGAGAAGAGGTGAAAACATTTCAGGGAAAACCTATCATGGTGAGTTACATAACACAATCAATCACTTGTAATTTAAGACTCACTTCCCTTTATTAATCTCTCTTCCTTTCACAATCATATTGTGAAGCCAAAGACACATTTTCACATTTTGGTTCATTTTACAAGTAAAAAAAAAAAAAATTGATTTGATTTTTCTAACTTCCAGGCGAGGATAAAAGCCATCAACACGTTCTTTGCTAAGAATGGCTACCGTAGCATGGACAGCAGCATGTACGCTGCCCAGACCCAGTCCCAGTACAACCCTAACCTGTACATGCAGCACGTGTACAGCCCTCAGCAGCAGTACCCTCTCTACGGCATCGTACCACAGACCTGGACACCCTCTCCTACACCCTACTTTGAGACTCCTCTGGTGAACATCAACACTCAATATACTATCTTTATGGTGTTAATTGTGGTATAAATGTATAATATTCAAATTATTTGGGAAGTTTCAGCAGACTATAAACTTTATCCTCGTAAATTGTGTCAACTAATTTCATTCGGGTAGTCTTATTGAGAAAATCCTACAGGAGAGAAGATATGTCTTCCTATTAACCTTTCTAGGGCTAGCGGAACCCCTCGACAACATTCCGCTGAAAAGCCAGTGTGCGGAATTCAAAAATACTTTTTAGAAATATGTAACCTTCACACATTAACAAGTCTAATACAGCAAATTTAAGATTAACAAGATGTTTATCTACCCATCGTGTCCGATTCAAAAAATGCTTTACAGCATAAGCACAGCATATGATTATGTTTGGTCATAGCCAAGTTGAAAAAAAAAAACATTTTTCCAGACAAGGAGTCACAAAAAGCAGAAATATTGATGAAATGAATCACTAACCTTTGATCTTCATCAGATGACACTCATAGAACGTCATGTTACACAATACATGTATGTTTTGTAAGATAATGTGCATATTTATATCCAAAAATCTCAGTTTACATTGGCACCTTACGTGCAGTAATGTTTTGATTCCAAAACATCTGGTGATTTTGCAGAAATACTCATAATAAACATTGATAAAAGATACAAGTGTTATTCACAGAATTAATGATTAGACTTCTCCTTAATGCGACCGCTGTGTCAGATTTCAAAAACTGTACAGAAAAAGCATCATCTGAGAACGGCGCTCAGAACCCAAAACGGCCAGAGGAATATCCGCCATTTTGGAGTCAACAAAGTTAGAAACAACACCATAAATATTCACTTATCTTTGATCTTCATCAGAAGGCACTCCCAGGAATCCCAGTTCGACAATAAATGCTGCCCTCTATCCCAAAAAGGTTAATGAAATTGAGAATAACAAAATATTATTGATATTTCTTGTTCAACAGTGACCTGTATACATGTGATTTGTAAGGTGGAAACTTGTGTAATGACTAACTCTCCTGCACTACACTGCGACTGACCATGTGCTTCCAATCCCGCTGTGTGTGTGTCTCCGGGTTGGGCTGATCATACAAAAAGGAAAAATTCAGTTTAAGAATATTGACAATGAAGTATTCTTCCTCCTTTTCCCACATCTCCAGGCACCATTTCCCAACAGTGGCTTTGTGAATGGATTCAGTTCTACTGGACACTACAAAACTGGCAACAACTCCCTTAATATGACTCGGCCCTATAACCGAAACCGGTACGTTGATCTTGTTTTCTCTCTGAAGTGCCGTGAGTGGTTTCAAGTTGCCTTTCTGTGGGTGAAAATTCTTTAAACCTGTACATGCCAGTTTGTGGATAAACAATAGTAAAATTGGTAAATACGCCATTTTTTTCCTTCTTCGTAGAATAAGGCTACAGCCGCACAGAAATTGTCTGGAAATAATGGCTTGAACCAGTGGTTTTTCAATTTGAGATTATCCATTTAAAAATGCACAATAGTCTCGCCTTTTTACTAATGCAGCTTGTTGGGAAAATGGTTTACTTGGATTGAACCTTTGACTGACAAAATCAGGATATTGATGAATGCAAATACGAAGTATTTCTTGCACATGCGTCTCTGTGGCCGTAGCCTAATGGCATATATCCTTACATAAAACCACAGATTTGGCATTTCCATATTAATAGTGTATGAGTCTTATTGAATGAACCAGTCCAGGGTACGGTTTTGAATTCACCACCTGTTCTCTTACTGTCTGTCCCTGCAGTGTACCCCTCTATTCAAGAAAGAATGTAATAAATGCCTTCAGGTACAGCCATTCTACTGTATAACAGCTTCATCGCTTCCCCATCTCTTGCAATAGCACTGACAGCTTTGTGAGTTCATAGCTGTTTTTAACAGTTTAGGTACTACTACACTGTTGGAGCTAGGAACACAAGCATTTCGCTACACCCGCAATAACGTCTGCTAAATATGCTACGTCATTTTTGATTGAACAGTTGAGCATTATCCCATGTCTTACTATACTAGTCTACAGCCAAATGACTAAATATATAACTAGTCTTAGCTCTGACAGCCAGTACATAACAGTTCAGTTAATACTTTTAACAATGACATATAGGATTTGTTAAGTCATTTGACAGCTTCTGTTTGCAAGATGTTTAGAAGAGTTAATAATTGGTGTGAAAGAAAAGATGGCATAATAGAAAATTACTCAAGTTAAAGTGAGACACCTAGTAAAATAGTACTTGAGTAAAAGTCTTAAGTATTTGGTTTTAAATATACTTGTGTCAAAAGAAAATGGCATTGCAAAAATGTACCTCACCTGTTGCGACGAGCAATCCCGTATCCGGGAGCGTAATTATAGCTATTAACTATTCATGAAAATCGCAAATGAAATGAAATAAATATATTGGCTCACAAGCTTAGCCTTTGGTTAACAACACTGTCATCTCAGATTTTCAAAAAATGCTTTTCAACCATAGCTACACAAGCATTTGTAAGAGTATTGATAGCTAGCATAGCATTAAGCCTAGCATTCAGCAGGCAACATTTTCACAAAAACAAGAAAAGCATTCAAATAAAATCATTTACCTTTGAAGAACTTCGGATGTTTTCAATGAGACTCTCAGTTAGATAGCAAATGTTCAGTTTTTCCAAAAAGATTATTTGTGGAGGAGAAATCGCTCCGTTTTGTTCATCACGTTTGGCTAAGAAAACCCCCGAAAATTCAGTCATTACAACGCCAAACCTTTTTCCAAATTAACTCCATAATATCGACAAACATGGCAAACGTTGTTTAGAATCAATACTCAAGGTGTTTTTCACATCTATCGATGATCATTCGTGTCAGTTGACTTTCTCTTCTGAACCAAATGGAAACGTGCATGCAGCTGGAGATTACGCAATAATTTCGACGGAGGACACCAGGTGGACACCTGGTAAATGTAGTCTCTTATGGTCAATCTTCCAGTGATATGCCTACAAATACGTCACAATGCTGCAGACACCTTGGGGAAACGACAGAAAGTGTAGGCTCATTCCTGGCGCAATCACAGCCATATAAGGAGAGATTGGAACACAGCGCCCTCAAAATCTGGGCCATTTCCTGTTTGAAATTTCATCTTGGTTTTGCCTGTAGCATTAGTTCTGGGGCACTCAGACAATATCTTTGCATTTTTGGAAACGTCAGAGTGTTTTCTTTCCAAAGCTGTCAATTATATGCATAGTCGAGCATCTTTTCGTGACAAAATATCTTGTTTAAAACGGGAATGTTTTTCATCCAAAAATGAAATACTGCCCCCAGAGTTTCAAGATTAAGTATCAAAAGTAAAGGTATAAACCATTTCAAATTCCTTATATTAAGCAAACCAGATGGCAAAATGTATTTATTTATGGATAGCCAGGGGCACACTCCAATACTCCAACAATTTACTGTTGTGTTCAGTAATGTGGTGTCGTAGCTCACTTGAGTATTGAACACTGTTTAAGAATGTATCCGGCACGTTGTATGTGAACGGAGCTGTGAGGATTGGATGAGTGAGTTTTGTGAGTTAACATTTTGATTTGAAGTAAAGAAGTTCAGTTTAATTGCACAGCAAGCCGGTGTGCATTTGTAATATTTACAAATGAAGCGTTTGTTTAGTGATTCCTCCAGATCAGAGGCAGCATGGATGTTCTCTTGATAAGTGTGTGAATTGGACCATTTTTCCTGTAAGAATGTAATGATTGCTTTTGTATATGAATGAAAAAGCACATTGTCTTTAGGTATGTAGTGAAGTGAAAGTTGGCAAAAATATAAATCGGTAGTTTATTGGGATATCTGTACTTTACTAAGTAGTACTTTAAAATATTTTTTTACTTGACACCACTGGTTAATAGTTGTATAGGCTATAGCTCAGATAACAGTTCTAACAATGACTTGGCTCCTATCCACAGTGATCTAGCGAGCTCTCCATTTTGTCATTTAACCGTTTCTCTCATCCTTACTAACCATCCATTTTATTTATTCATCTCTTAGTTTCATTATAAATGTTTCCGTAGTACAGCTGTACTTTGCTAATGTAGTCATGCTACCAAATGTCCTTTACTAAGAGGTGAGGGAAATTCCTGTTACCTAATCTGTTTCATATGATGACTGTATTAAATAAGACGGCTAGCTACTGTAATGTGGAATAGAGATTTGGTCAGCCAAAAATGATTGACTGATAACTTTTCCTTTGCAAACTGCCATTTCAACCTGAATAAGAAATAACCTTATTTTAGCTGGCGAATTGGTACGAATTCCCACGTTAACTTTGCAGTGTATTTTTTTAAATTGAGAAATGCGTCCACCATTAACAAATGCATGTATTTCTTAAGATCAGTAGTGGGCAGACGTAATGATTGGCTTATTCTTTTGTACTCTTGTGTCATGTATAACCCTGACACTGGTTGGACCTGATGACACATTGATGTGCATAGAGGGAAACCAGTCTTTGGAGGGAATGGGTCTCTGTTTCTCCTCCTGTGCTCACCCCTAACCACTCCTCTCCCGCCGAAACCCTGAATCTCCGCACCTGTCCCGACAACTTCAAAGATTGATATCTGAAGTTCTTTTAAGCATGGGCTTGAAAAAACAAATGCATGAATTGAAAGGGTGGTGCGGTGTTAGTAATACTCTTGCAAAGTTAATTTCAGCCGACATTTGTCTTCTAGTTTTCTTCGCACATCAGTTGCATGTTGGCGTATATATCATCAAATGTAGGCCTAGCTGCTGCATGCTATTTGTATCCCCACCACGTCCCAGTTGTGCCAAGATTAGCCTCTGTAACCCTGGGTCGTATTTATTAGGGCACACGTGAAGCCCCAGGTGGGGAGACCAGGCGAAGTGGCTCCTGTTCTCCTGGAGAGCTTGACTGGCATGAGGAGTCCCCAGCCCCCCACCACTGGCCCTGGACCTCTGCAGACCCAGACACCTCCAGACCTGACCTCAGCCTTCCCCCTCATCTCCACCTCCTCGGACCTCAACGATGACGGCAGCATGGCTGGACGCGGAAGGTGAGCCTGATACTTAAGAACTTTTTTTTTATTCATAAAGGTCTCTCGGGGGGCCTCCCGATTTGGCGCAGCAGTTTAAGGCACTGCATCGCAACACTTGAGGCGTCACTACAGACGCATGTTCGATCCCAGGCTGGGTCACAGCCGGCCGTGACTGGAACACACATTTGGCCCAGCATCGTCTGGGTTATGTAAGGGTATGGCCGGCCGGGATTTCCTTGTTCCATCTCGATCTAGCAACTCCTTGTGGCGGGCCAGACGCTTGCAAGCTGACTTTGGTTGCCAGCTGGACGGTGTTTCCTCCGACACTTTGGTGCTTCTGGGTTAAGCAAGCAGTGTGTCAAGAAGCAGTGCAGCTTGGCAGGGTCGTGTTTCGGAGGACGCGTGGCTTTCGACCTTCACCTCTTCTGAGTCCATAGGGGACCTGCAGTGACGGGACAGGACTGTAAATACCAATTTGGATATCACAAAAAAGGGGTGAAAGTTACATATTTTTTTTTATCTCGATCCAGTATTATGACAGAACACAGTGAGGTCCTCAGGGATGGTATTATCCTCCTAATGGAACAATGACATTCTGTTTTTGAAGTGGTGAATTCTTCCAGGTCATCTCATCAGACCTAGTGATGACAACTTGATGCGCATGAGGGGAAAGCAGGCTGTGGAGTGTGACTGGCTTTGGGTCTTTTCCCTTCTCTCCTCCTCATCCTCTACCTACGCTCCCCCTCTCCCCTAAGCTATGATCCTCCACACCTGTCCCGATGAGCGCTAAGATTATGAGATCTGAAGGTCTGATGGAGAATGTTAAGTCAGTTAACAGAACACTTGTGTACTAGTTTCTGAACCACTTTTAAAAACCTTTTCTGTCCTCGATTGCAGAAGGACTACATACAGAGGCACAAGAAGGAGGAGAGAGGATGAGCGGATTACGGTACTGTTGCAAGACGAATGACAGTTACTATATGTATTTAGTTGGCTTTTGCATAATAGATTTAATCTGGACCAAACCGGTTTTCAACGCAACTATCTTGCCTTTTTTTTCTGGTTTGCATGTCTTTTTGTTTGTTTAAGCTTATTTTGTTATTATGTACATTTTGAGTTTGTATGGTGCAAAATGTAAATGTTCTCTTTGTTTTCCCCCCCAGAGGCCCATACCCCTGGCTGAGGTAAAGGAGCCGGTCCCTAAGTTTGACCTGGCCGCTACTAACTTCCCCCCGCTGCCGGGCTGTGTAGCCAGTACACAGGGAGAGCCCCTACTGGAGAACAGGATGTCAGACGTGGTGCGAGGACTGAACAGAGACAAGGTTAAGACAGGATCCCTATGGTTAACTACCACACTCCTATCACTTCATTTTGGGCAGAATCCTAACTTGAGATGCATATGATCAACTCAGACTTTTGCGTAAACCACAAACTGGAGTTTTACATGCAGATCTCAAGTTAGTTTTGGGTGTTGTTTTTTTTGCTCATATGCTGACTTCAGTCTTTCCTTACTCTCTCTACAGACGCCGGAACAAGCAAACAAGGAATCCAGCAAGGAAGTGGGTGCCGGACCAGTCCCAGCCCCGACCCCAGCCCCAGGACATGAGGAGGCAGTGTGTGTCTCTAATCTTGCTCAGCTTGCAGCCAAACCTGCTGTACTCCCCCACGGAACCCCCATCCATGTACCTGCCCCCAGGTAAGGGAAAATAGGCTGAAGTCTGTACATGTTTTTTCAGAGGGTTAGAGTGTAATATCACTCTTTGTGTATAGAGACTTAACTTCTTGCGGATCAGTGGAATGCTAGTGTCCCATTCGACAACTTCCGGTGAAATTGCAGAGCGCCAAATTTAAATTACTATAAATATTAAACTTTCATGAAATCACAAGTGCAATACATCAAAATAAAGCTTAATTTGTTGTTAATCCAGCTACCGTGTCAGATTTCAAAAAGGCTTTACTGCGAAAGCAAACCATGCGATTATCTGAGGGCAGCGCCCAGCACACACATGCGTAGCAAACCATTTTCAACAAGGGATTTGCGACACGAAAATCAGAAATGGTGATATAATATATGCCTTACCTTTGAAGATCTTCTTCTGTTGGCACTCCAAAAGGTCCCAGATACATCACAAATGGTATTGTTTGATAATGTCCTTTATATCCATAAAAACTCAGTTTAGCTGGCACTCTTTAGTCAATAATCCACTCGGTTTCCCTCCTTCAAAATGCATACAAAATTAATCGCAAAGGTTACCAAAGAATTTATCCAAACAAGTCAATCAACATTTATAATCAAACCTTAGGTACCCTAATACTCAAATAAACGTTAAAATTTAAGACGGAGAATCATTGTCTTTACTGGAGAAAAATACCAAAGAACACGCTCTCATTCATGCACTTGGAAACACTACAGCCAAAATGGGAGCCATCTAGAAAAAATACAATTTCTGTCAAACTTTTCCTGAACCCAGACTGAAACTCTTTCTAAAGGCTTGACATCTAGTGGAAGCCCTAGGAACTGCAATCGGGCACGATTTCGCCGTACTATAAAAGTGCCAGCCATTGAAATCATTGGTAGGATAATTTTTTGGGGGGGTGATATGCCCTCTGGTTTCACCTGCCGTTTCAGTTATGTTATACTCAGACATTATTTTAACAGTTTTAGAAACTTTTCTTTTCTATCCAAATCTACCAATTTATATGCATATCCTAGCTTCTGGGCCTGAGTAGCAGACAGTTTAATTTGGGCACGCTTTTCATCCGGATGTCAAAATACTGCCCCCTAATCCAAAAGAAGTTAGTCTGGATAAGAGCGTCTGCTAAATAAAATATAAACAGAGTGCTTTACATTAGTGAGTGCATACATTTTTGTATGTTAGCTGGAAATTCTGCTCCTCCAATCTTTAAACGAAATTGCTAGATCACTGGCTAGCATCAAGTCAATGAGCTGTAAAGCTAATGTCAGATTAATTCTAGAGACTTGCCTTGTTAATTAGTGATCTGCCAATAAAGTTGTGCTGAATTGACTAGAATCGTCAATAAATAGAGCTCAAAGAAGCATACAAAGGTCTGCCTCAGTTATAATGGCATTTAAACTAACTTTGGGTCAAATGGGGCTTTCCTTTCCTTCCTGCTTTTTGTTCTTCTGTAGTGTACCCCATCAGGAGAAGAAGTGGGAGAAGGTGGAGAGGGTAGCAGAGGCCCCAGCCCCCAAAGTAACCCCACCCACACCTGCTCCCTGTGCAGCCAACCCACCCGGAGTCCCCTCCACACAGCCAGCTATGCCTGGCCCCAAGCCTCAACCCAACACAGTGTCCTCCACTCCGGCTACACCCAGCACCCCAGCCACCACCGCTACCCCTGCATCAGTGGTGAGGCACCAAAGATAATCCTGTACCTCTAATCTAGCCATTTAGAGATGATTGCTTTGTTTTACATTGGGATTGCTTCTTAATTTTATGAAACGTATTTGGTTTCCATTCTCTACCTGAACTCTTAGATCTACATCTGCTCCTCTGGACTCATTGTTCCTTTTTTCTGGCTCTTGTTCAGGAGCCCCGTAAGCTTAGCTATGCCGAGGTGTGCCAGCGAGCCCCCCCTCCGGCCCCCCCAGCCTCAGCCTCCCCTTCCACGCTAGCCCAGCCTCTGCGTGAGCTGCGCGTCAATAAGGTAGAGGAGCCAAGCTCCAGCTCTACCACCAGCTCGGGCGACCGCCCAAGGGGAGACCGGCTGGACAAAGCCCAGGATAGGGATGGTGGCTGGGAGTGCAAGGAGGCCCGTCCCCGTGATCATCGAGACCGGGACTCCAGGGATGGAGGCTACTACCGCAGCAATGGGCCCTCCAGACAGGGAGGCTACGGGGGCCTCAAGTTCCGTGAACAGAGACGGGGCCCCCAACCAGCCTGCCGCAGCTCCCCCCAAGGAGGCCCCCGACACACCGGCAAAGAGCAGAACATCCCCCCGGTATCGCCAAAGTAAAACTTCCGGTATGAATAACGAAAACAAACAAAAAAGTATGAAATATATACGTGGATATAAATATATAAAAAATGAAATGCATATAAAAGCAACAATCTTAATGGTAGCCGCCTCCTGTCTGCCTCCTGGAGCATTGTCCCAAAGAAAGGAAAAAAAGCTTTGTGAAATGACAATGAAATGAAAATGGAAGCCTGGGGACATCCAGGAGAAAGTAGGGTAAAAAAGAAACTGCGTAAGAAGTGTGAACTTTCACAGTGATTTTTAAAAAGGAAAAAGATCTCAATTAGGCCTCGTAAACAAATGTATTCACAGAATTTAAAATCAGTGATTTTAAAATCAATGTGCTTTCTTTGGAGGCCGTTTCATTTTCTTCTCTAACTGAGGAGAGGTGGGACATTTGGGCTCTGTATTAAGGCCCTCTACCATTTTTGATTTTAAAGAATAGATGTTGGTCAACAAGAAACATATGCACTAAAGAAAAGAACATACATGCATACATGTCGTGTACACATACAAAGATATCACTAACAACGCAGTGACGACGAGACATGTTATTATTATTTTTTTCTTCTGGGCGTAGGTTTGGCAAGGATGAATGACTGTAGATAAGCTGGGTTGATTAATTAAGATGTCTGTTAATGCATTGACTGCTGCTAAGCAAACAGATTGGGACAGAGTGCTTCAGTTCAGTGTGCTGTTGCACTGATTCTCATGGAATGAACAAGCAACTCATTGTGATTCTAACATTCTAGAATCGGAATCGATGACCTGAAATTAGGCCGTTAGAGATGATCCTCTGTTATTTCATTGAAAATAAAATATATAATTTGAGGCTTGGTAATTATTGTCTCAACTATGTTATCTGTATAAAGGTCAACAAAATTATCGGTAACAATCAAGCTACAGTTTTATGTCGGTGGTTTTTGCCCAGAGCTGGAAGGCTCTTGTTTGCGGAAGGAAGGGTGAATTATTATTATATATTTTTTAAAGCTGAAATCCACTCTGGGTAGGAGCAGCGCAATGCGCGGTCCGACTCGCAGATCGCAGTCTCCTGGTCCAATGCTGTTTATTTGAAGTTGTTTAATCTGTTTTTATCTTTATTTCCTGATTTGTCTGGATTTCCCGTCTTCTAACGGATTCAGATCATACATACTGATAATCAGTCAGGCTCTCTGTTTACAACTTACTATTCACAATGGGATTGTAGTTTAGTTAGGCTATTTTTATGGAAACCTAGGGAATAGATATGTTGTAGCCTGGGTGCCAGTCTGTTTTGGCTCTCTTGCCCTAACTCCTTATGTAATTGTCATGTTTGGCTTAACAATGACAGCAATGGTGTTGGCAAGGGCACGAACAGATCTGAGACCAGGCTAAGGTCGATGCAGTCAAACCTGACTGCCTGTGCTTAGGTTGAAGAGTTGACCGGAATGGTCTTGGCAAAATCTTGTTTTCTCCACATCAATGCAGGATATTCAGGTTTAGCAACACATTCTGTGTATTGTAAATATAAATAAATGATGGTATAGCAATATCATTCAGAAGTAGGCTGAATGCTGTTAGCTGAGAGTGATTTAGCTAGCTTATATAATAGATTTGGCAGCGAAGTAAAGGGGTTAAACGATATCAGACCATTTCTATGTGCTATGTGCCAGCTGCCTACGATCCTAGTTGACTTGGTAGAGTAAAAGCTTTGGAAGCGTCCCAAGTGGCATCCTATTACCTATAAAGTGTACTAATTTTGACCAGGGCCCTGGTCAAATGTTGTGCATTATATAGGTAATAGGGTGCCATTTGGTACGCACAGAGTTGAATAGTTGGCTAGGTAATGTAGTCCTTTGGGGAAACTTTGTCCCAGTTAAACTGAACATTAGACCTGTAGAGGTGTAGTTGCCTATGCTATATCACATTATTAACCCTTCACTTGAGTTGTGTGTGGGAGAATGTATTTGTTCTAGTGCTGAACTTCCAGAGAAGGGGAGGCTGGCATTTGTCAGACTGGTATCTGTCCACCACTGCAGATGTTGTGCTTTTTAGGGTGAGTTTGCTGTTTTCCAATTTGATTAAAACGAAGACCGAAATTTTACTTGGGTATTTGCAGTTTGGACTTACTGGACGTTATTTGCTTTTTACATTTTATTTATTTTAATTGTACTGTGCAACGCTTTTTCCAATCTTGGTAGGCTGGTTTCCCCAAAGTTGTGTGTGAACTCGCATTGGCAAAGAATCACGCATTTGACATATTGTTTGAAATTTCAACTGAGAGAAATACTTGATGCATTGACTTGGGGTTTAGTAATGTAGTTCTAAATGATTTAAACAATCACGAGGCTTTTTTTTTTTTTTCAATTTCATAAGTTTTGAGCAGCTAGTGATCTAGTGTAATGAAATAAATGCACTTGTTTAAAAAAAAAAATACAAATAAATCTTACTGTTTAAGTAATGTGAAATCATTTTAGAAGCATATGGTAATGACATTGAGGGAGACAGGCTTGTGGAAATCTGCAGGAATAGCTTTTTTCTCATGCTTGGCATTTTTATTTTTTTGGTTTGAGGTGGCAACGAAATATGGCAATGGATCAATTAAGTGTTTGAGACACAATTCTCAAACTGTATGAAATGTCACAAAAAATAAATTATTTTGATTTGGCTTTTGAGTTCTGACTTTCTTTGTTTCAAAGTACACTGAACAAAAAATATAAACGCAGCATGTAAAGTGTTGGTTTCATGAGCTGAAAAATCCCAGAAATGTTCTTTCTGCACAAAAAGCGTGTTCCTCTCAAATTATGTGCACAGATTTATTAACTTCTTGCGTCGAGCAATCCCGGATCCGGGATCCTATTTATAGCCTCAAGCTCATTAGCATAACGCAACGTTAACTATTCATGAAAATCGCAAATGAAATGAAATAAATATATTTGCTCTCAAGCTTAGACTTTTGTTAACAACACTGTCATCTCAGATTTTCAAAATATGCTTTTCAACCATAGCAAAACAAACATTTGTATAAGAGTATTGATAGCTAGCATAGCTATAAGCCTAGAATTCAGCCAGCAACATTTTCACAAAAACAAGAACATTCAAATAAAATCATTTGAAGAAGAACTTCAGATGTTTTCAATGAGGAGACTCTGTTAGATAGCAAATGTTCAGTTTTTCAAAAAATATTATTTGTGTAGGACAAATCGCTCCGTTTTGTTCACATTCGGCTATGAAAAAAACCTGTATCCAGTTATAGCCTCAAGCTCATTAGCATAACGTAACGTTAACTATATGAAAATCGCGAATGAAATGAATGTGCTAGCTCTCAAGCTTAGCCTTTTCTTAACAACACTGTCATCTCAGATTTTCAAAATATGCTTTTGAACCATTGCAAAATAAGCATTTGTGTAAGAGTATTGACAGCTAGTGTAGCATTTAGCGTAGCATTTAGCGGGCAACATTTGCACAAAAACCAGAAAAGGATTCATAAAATCATTTACCTTTGAAGAACTTCGGATGTTTTCAATGAGGAGACTCTCAGTTACATAGCAAATGTTCAGTTTTTCCTGAAAGATTCTTTGTGTAGGAGAAATCGCTCCGTTTTGTACATCACGTTTGGGTACCAAAAAACCCCGAAAATTCAGTCATCAAAACAGCGAACTGTTTTCCAAATTAACTCCATAATATCGACTGAAACACGGCAAACGCTGTTTAGAATCAATCCTCAAGGTGTTTTTCACACATCTCTTCATTGATATCATTCGTGGATGTCTACTTTCTGCTCTGAATCGCTTGGAAAAAGACGTGCAGCTGAAGATGACGCACCAATTTCGACGGAGGACATCGGGCGGACACCTGGAAAATGTAGTCTCTTATGGTCAATCTTCCAATGATATGCCTACAAATACGTCACAATGCTGCAGACACCTTGGGGAAATGATAGATCGGGCAGGCTCATTCCTTGCGCATTCACAGCCATATGAGGAGACAATGAAAAACAGAGCCTCAAAAATCCTGCTCATTTCCTGTTTGAAGTTTCATCTTGGTTTCGCCTGTAGCATCAGTTCTGGGGCACTCAGACAACATCTTTGCAGTTTTGGAAACGTCAGTGTTTTCTTTCCAAAGCTGTCAATGATATGCATAGTCGCGCATCTTTTTGTGACAAAATATTGCGCTTAAAACGGGCACGTTTTTTATCCAATAATGAAATAGCGCCCCCATAGATGTAAGAGGTTAACATCCCTATCAGTGAGTTTCTCCTTTGCCAATATAATCCAGCCACCTGACAGGTGTGGCATATTACGAAGCTGATTAAACAGCATGATCATTACACAGGAGCACCTAGTGCAGGGGACAATTAGTCCACTTTAAAATGTGTAGTTTTGCCACAGAAAATTCTACTGATGTCTCAGGTTTTGAGGGGGCATGCTGACTGCAGGAATGTCCACCAGAGCCGTTGCCAGATAATTTCATGTTTATTTCTCTACCATAAGCTGCCTCCAACGTCGTTTTAGAGAATTTGTCATGAATTCTAACCCGGCCTCGCAATCGTAGACCACTTGTAACCACACCAGCCCAGGACCTCCACATCCGGCTTCTTCACCTGCGGGATCGTATGAGACCAGCCACCTGGACAGCTGATGAAACCGAGAAGAATTTCTGTCTGTAATTCCCTTTTGTGGTGAAAAAATATATTCTAATTGGCTCCTCAGTGGGTAAGCCTATCCCCTTCCAGGACCACCCATGGCTGCACCCCTGCCCAGTTGTGTGAAATCCATAGATTGGGCCTTATTTATTTCAATTGACTGATTTCCTTTTATGAATTGTAACTCTGTTGCATGTTGGGTTTATTTTTGTTAAGTATACAAAATCTAAAAGTTGTACCCCTTCCAATAATACTAAACAATCTTTGTAATACACCTCGTGACAGCAATATAATTTTGCCTTTTGGCATTGTAGCAAATGGTGGGGAAGGAATATAACTTGTGTCACTGGTGTGAAAGGCAAATACCCTACACATCGTACCAATAGGGTTAACCCACTTGCTGGTAATTGTAACATGACTCATATAGCAAGGTTTGCTACACTGCACCCTCTGTACTTCAAGGTGCATCCCTGTGCTTCGACAACTGAGCCCCCTAACACGTTCGAGCCGTGCTTTTCGAAGGCCGCCATCCCACTTCTGAAACCAATGTAACAAACGGCAGGACAAGGAAGTGAAACCGTGTCACTGGCGTGAAAGACAAACACCATATGCATCATGCCAATAGGGTTAACCCACTTGGTAGGCATAGTATTATTACATTTAAGTATTTTGGCAGACACTCTTATCCAGAGCAATTTATAGCAGCAATCAGGGTTAAATGCCTTGCTCAAGGGAACAGAATTTTCACATAGTCAGCTAGGAGATTCAAACCAGCAACCTTTTGGTTACTTGCCCAATGCTCTTAACCCTTAAGCTACCTGCCACCCTAATCATGGCTCAAATAGCAATGATTGTGACAGTATAATGATTTATACCCCCCCCCCCCCAGAGCACCATTGAAAGCATGTCCCAGCCAAGTTTTAGTCACAGTATTTTTGTTAGACAAGCGGTGTTTCTGTCAGGTTTCTGTACTGCACATGTGACAGCAGAGTATGCAAAACAAATGGCAATTTTCTTATAGCCCAGGCCATCTTTATGTAGAGCAACAATTCTTTTTTTCAGATCCTCAGCGGTCTTTGCCATGAGGTGCCATGTTGAACTTCCAGTGACCAGTCAGTATGAGGGAGTGTGAGAGCGATGACACCAAATTTAACACACCTGCTCCCCATTGACACCTGAGACCTTGTAACACTAACGAGTAACATGACACCGGGGAGGGAAAATGGCTAATTGGGACATTTTCACTTAGGGGTGTACTCACTTTTGTTGGCAGCGGTTTAGACATTAATGGCTGTGTGTTGAGTTATTTTGAGTGGACAGCAAATTTACACTGTTATACAAGCTGTACACTCACTACTTTACATTGTAGCAAAGTGGAATTTCTTCATTGTTGTCACATGAAAAGATATACTCAAATATTTACAGAAATGTGAGGGGTGTGCTCACTTTTGTGATATACTGTATATATTTGACGTACATGATTACATTGTGCATACTCATATGTACATTCATTATTATTCAACATGTCCTCCCCTGTGATTTGAACTCACAATCTCTTGATTCACAGCATTCCGATCTTTCTGCTACACTACCATGCCTGTGTCAGTTGCCAGTCTGAGTAATCACCCATCATTGATTTTATTTTCATTCACCAATTTTATGGCTTTCTGTATAGTGGTCTAATGTTGGTGGGGCATTTAACTTACCCGCTGCTGCTCTATAGTTCGCTACATACTTCAGTCTGAGACTGCCATCGTTGAAGTCATTTATGGTGACATCAAAATGAGGGGTGTTGTACAAAACAAAGTCATCAGCGATTGGATTGTCTCTAACCAATAAGAGTATCAAGGCCAATGGCAATGTGCTGCTTTACCCAAATGTGTTCTGGCTCTGGCCCAACCCATCGGTTTCTGGTACAATCAGAATGGTTAGAATGTGTTTGCTGTCTAGGAGGGACTCAAATCCAGACTCATCGTGGAGAAGAAATGTTTGTGGGCGTGGCATTTGGCAGGAGCCATATGTTTGGTTAGCCAGGGAACATTTCAGCTGTTTTAATGTTACCCCTGAATCACTATGATCAATAAAAATAATTTTTCTTAAGTGTACTTTTAAAAAGCTGGAGCACACCCAGAGAAAATTATTTAGTGTAGAGATGCTGACTAACGGAGAATAAACTGTAAGAGAAAAATAAATAGAGTGGCAAACTCTCTCTCTATATATATAACTCCCAGTTCCCACGAAATGTGTCTAGAACATTAATGTCTTAAATTCTGAGAAGATGGCAACCATGTTCTGTGTATGTTGATGGAAAATTATCCTAACAGTTAGAAAACATTTATCTGAAGTACTGTAGAACTTTCATATTATTTTCATTCCTATGGAAGACTGCTCCTTCTGGGGAGTGCCAATATGGCCGACCTGTGGCTTCAAACCTCTCAATGGCCAATGCATATCATCAGCAATGCAGGGTTTATATACATCATTGGCCCCAAACTATACAAGTGTACGAAGTTTCATGCTTTTATGAAACAGTAAACTACATTTTCACATGTTGCCTGGACTAATATGAATATATGAACCTGGTGAAATTCAGTCTTTTAGCAACTGTTACATGTGTACATTTCAATTTGTACTTGTGAGTTTGTGTATCAGTACACACATAGGTTTGCGTACGTGATTGCAATTGGTGGAGGGTGGTATGGGCATTAAAATGAGTGAAATAATAAACAAAAACATTGATTTTGGTGTGTTATTATATGATTGGTTGCAGTAATTAGATTATTAATAACAAATGTTGTTACTCACCTGATAACATAATAACCACCAGATAACATAACGTTTTAAATTAAGTGGAAAAATGTATTACATTATCCATTCAACATGTTTATTACGTTATCCAGCAAGTTATTACATGAACCGGTTTTATTCCATAAACATTTTAAAAGTTATCACACTTAGAAAAGCTGTTAAATTAACCAGTGTTATTGCATTGACTGTTGTTACAGGGCATTACAAGTGTTATCAGTTTTGTAGTAAGAGTTTTGAAATTACCACTTACATCTAAAAAAATGTATCAAAAAATGTTATTCATTTTGTGATAAGTACCATATAAAACAAGGTTATACAGTGAAGTTCCCCTGAGTTTTTTGCTTCAACAGAAATGGAAATTAAAGAATAGAGAAGGTATGTAATGATTCAATCTGTCAGCAAATATTATGTTTGTGTCTAGATAGATAGATGTCATGGCTCACGCAATGTTAACATCTGACACATACACACACACATTAATGGGCATTGCCTGTGCTGCATTTCACGACAAGGTATTTAACATAGCACTGCCAAGCAGTCAGCCTTTTAAAGTGCTTCCCAGAGAGAACAATGGAGCCATCTGATGCCCATACTTGGAGAGGAAGCTTAGCTACTATGGTATGTGATAAATGCCAGCACTCATGAAGTCTGTTACTATTAAAATAACACGTAAGATGCTGAACAACATTACAAAAACACAAAATTCTAAGTCTGAGAAGATTCCTGTGTATATTTTTCAATGGTGCAAAGTACTTAAAGTAAAAAATACTTGAAAAAAAGTACTACTGAAGTCGTTTTTTGTACTTTACTATTTATATTTTTGACAACTTTTACTTTTATTCACTACATTCCGAAAGAAAATTATGTACTTTTTACTCCATACATCTTTCCTGAAACTCAAAAGTACTCGTTACATTTTGAATACTTAGCAAGACAGGAAATGGTCCAATTCACGCAGGTATCAAGAGAACATCCCTGGTCATCCCCTGCCTCTGATCTAGGCGGACTCACTAAACACACATGCTTCGTTTGAAAATTTTGTGTTGGTGTGCCCCTGGCTATCCATAAATACATTTTTTTTTTAAACAAGAAAATGGTCTGCTTTGCTGAATATAAGGATTTTTAAATTATTTATACTTTTACTAAAGTATATTTTAACAATTACTTTTACTCTCGATACTGAAATAAATTTCAAACCAAATACTTTTAGACTTCTACTCAAGTAGTATTTCACTTTTTGCTTGAGTTATGTTAAACAATCTTTACTTTAACTTTAGTCTCGTATGACAATTGGGTACTTTTCCCACCGCTGATATTTTATAGGCGTAGCCCAGTCGCATGTTTTCGCAGCAAATGATATGACGTTGCCGTTTCCATGTTTTTGTCAAGCTTGGACAGCGCATTCCTTGAAACTGTGGACCATAAACGGTATGTAAGGGCCCAAAATATCGAGATTACCAACGATGCAACTTGAATTTTAAAACTACCTATGGAAATATTTTACACATTCTCAACAATCAATAAAATCTATAATTACTGGTCATCTTTGCTAACGCGAACTGTCATTTGGAGTGGAAAACAGCGAGCCGATTAGCACGCTAGCTAAGCTAGCTAGCGTTACTGCTGATTGAGGTCGCGACATTTAGTTAAGATAAATTGTGTTTTGGTTAGCAACTGCAATTATGGATAAGAATTTTGCTAGATAGCTTAGCTTTATTGTTTATATATCGGTAACTTAGCCAATGCAAGTAAGTTCGCTAACTGGTAGTTGGCCATTGAGTAGCCAGCATTAGCTGCTAGTTGACGTGTTGCAACAGCTGGTTAACAGGCTAGCTAGCTAGCTAGCGTTACCTTTTAACCTATAACAAGCTAAATTGCAAAGTTTCTACTTTTTGCCAATTGATGCACAGGTAAAACTAAAAACACTTTTGCTAGGTTGGTAAATGATAGCTGTCTTGTACAGAGTAGTAGCCATTCAGTTTGTGTGGGCGGGTGTCAAAAGAGAGTTGTTATTATTTGATGCACATAATGTCAGTCAACGTCACATTTACAAATTCACCAGAGGGGGATTGCCATACACATGCACGTAATTGATCTCCCAGAATATATAGTAGACCTAGCTAAAAACAAGCATGTCTCTCCAAAATGAACACCTGTAATTCTTTACCATAATAATACCAACACTGTGTTTTCTTTCAGATCTTTAACTCCCAACTTGGCCAGCCAGGTGTTGTAGACAGTGTGGTGTGGCGTCAGTGCACCCCAGCCTGGGTGCAATGTTCCTCAGCTCCACATGAGCTCTACTATGTGGTACATCATGCAATCTATTCAAAGTAAATATTCCCTGTCCGAGCGGCTCATCCGCACCATTGCTGCCATACGCTCTTTCCCCCACGACAATGTGGAGGATCTTATTCGAAGGGTAGGTTGACTGGTTGGCTTATTTTTGAACTGTAGAGATGAAATGTTAACACGAACACCACTGTACTTATCTAATTTGTTGCGTCCCAGAGTTGACTTCCTTGTAGTAAAATAACTCCCTTAACCTCACATTCTCTCTGCACGTTTTTAATTGTGTCAATGTTTTGTAGTTTCATAGCTATCTTTTAAATATGCCACAATTTTGAGTGCCTGATGTTATTCAGTTGAATATGACTTGTTGTGTCTGGTATCGGTATCTATTCATATTATGCATACTGTTGAAAATGACATAATTGCATGTCTACCTTCAGGGAGCTGACGTGAACCGTATGCACGGCACTCTGAAGCCCTTGCACTGTGCCTGTATGGTGGCGGATGCAGACTGTGTCGAGTTGTTGTTGGAGAAAGGAGCAGAGGTATGTATGGTGGCATGGTTTTAACTCTCACTCATCCAACTTTAACTTTGTTTGAAAAGATTTAGCTACTTGCTTAGCCTGTGGTGTTATGTTGTTGTTAAAAAAAAAAGTTTA
Source organism: Oncorhynchus masou masou (assembly GCF_036934945.1). Lineage (NCBI taxonomy): Eukaryota > Metazoa > Chordata > Actinopteri > Salmoniformes > Salmonidae > Oncorhynchus > Oncorhynchus masou. Next base: position 39,999,587 of record NC_088244.1, on the reverse strand, counting down.
ACATCCTGAGGAAATATATATTTTTTGTTTTTATACTGTACATGCGGCAGGCATCGACACATCTAACCTGCTCTTGATTACTCCCACTTGAATCCCCTTCACCTGAATCTCAGAAAATAATAGTGGATCTCTTATCTTTGAACTTAGGTCTATAATAGCTGCTATTTGTTACTATGTAATGCCTCCAATTGTAAAATATACCATGCTCTCTCTCCCTTTCTCAAATGGACTAACAAAGTTTTATTGTATTCTGTGAATCCCCTACCTGTCTTCTCAGGTGAATGCCCTGGACGGCTACAACCGCACAGCGCTGCACTACGCAGCAGAGAAGGACGAGAGCTGTGTGGAACTCCTCCTAGAGTACGGGGCCCAGCCCAATGCATTGGACGGCAACAAGGACACCCCGCTACACTGGGCGGCCTTCAAGGACAACCCTGAGTGCGTCAGGGCTCTGCTGGAGAGCAGTGCCTGCCCCAACGCACGGGACTACAACAATGACACTCCGTTAAGCTGGGCTGCCATGAAAGGCAACCTAGAGAGTGTGAGGGTTCTGTTAGAATACGGAGGCCAGGTCCATGTTACTAACCTAAAAGGCCAGACACCCATCTCTCGCCTGGTGGCCCTACTTGCCAGGGGCCTGGGGGCAGAGCAGGAGGAGGAGTGTCTGGAGCTGCTGTATAAGGCAGCGGGGAGGTTTGAGATCCGCCGGGCAGATGGTACCTTACCCAGGGAGCTCAGTAAGGATCCCCAGCTCCTGGCCAAGCTGACCAGTATGGTGGCTGAAGCACCGACGCTACGCGCGCTGTCACGGTGTGCTGTCAGACAGAGCCTGGGGGTGAGGTTCCTCCCCACTGCAGTCAAAGAGCTGCCTTTACCAGAGTCAGTCAAAGAGTACCTACTGCTGAGAGACTGAACTTACAGGGGGTGGGACTAGAGGTGACAGGATGTTTAATCACTATCAATCGTATTCAGACTGGAAATCTGTGCTTAGCTCAAATTAGCTCAGAGTTGCACGCACCTATCTCACCTATTTAACAGTTTATGATGCATATATTCTGACAACATTTCTTCGTAATGAGGAATGATGTTGATTCTAGATAGTATGAGGTGTTGTAGGCAGTCCAAAAGGTCACAGTGAGAAGAGGAAGTACTTAGTTCTTATGTGGTTGTGTGTGTAAAATTGGAGTGATTCGCTTTTTCTCATTGCTTCCACCTCCGTCAGTGGGTCTGCAGAATCAGCCTTGCAATCCCAAAAAACATAGTGTAAAATATGGAATTGCATTTCATTCAATGTTGCATTTCATAATAACTGAGTATAATCACTCTTCATGTTACAAAATAATAAAAAATTGTAGATTACAATTAAAATCACTAATATATTATAGAGATCAGTGTGCCGGGTAATGTTGTTACATAATGTTGATTAACAGATATGTGACTTATACAAAATCATCTGTATCATACAGCACTTCCTGGCAGGATTGGGGTCAATTCTGAATTAAGTTGCGAATTTGTGTTTAATTCCATTCTTGAATTTGAATTGGCCACACCCCACAGGAAGCAGAATTTGAATTACATTAAGTATAATTAAATTAATTGAAATTCAAATGGATTTATTGCATACATCATTCTGCACATGTTTATTTTGACATCTATGGTTACCAATACTATATTTAAAACTCAATATCCTTCAAAGAGTTTATTATAATTACAGAGGTTTGGAATATTGTAAAATTGAAGGTTGTCTATAATAATTCAAATTCACTTACATGTTATTAGATAAAATAAAAATGTTTTCCAGAATGCATTAGCTCAACCACTCAGAACATCTCATGACAAAAATACAAACATCTGTGAGTTATAATAAAGCAAATATTTGAAATGGTATCTGTATTCTTCAGTAAGAGGTGGCAGATGCTTCTGGCAAAATATTTGTCAAAGGAATGAAACTTGATGTTTCATTTCTAAGTTTGAATTGTTTTTTAATTGAATTCTACTTTAATTCAAATTCAATTCAAATTCTTCTTCCTGTCGAGTGTGGCGAATTCGTGTGGCGAATTCTGTAATGACCCCAACCCTGCATCCTGGACTAAATATATGGGTATGCCAGCCGGTCAAATATATGTGTCAAAATGTGATTTGATATTTGTGTTAGCTATACACTGTACCTTTTCCATTCACTAACATGTATGTTGGCTTATTTTAGTTGAAGTATGCTGATGTACAGCCAACTGTAGATATTTTTTCTATAGAACCTAGGTAAACTTTTATTTTCTAATTTTTACATCAGGATTTTCCATGGTGCTTTTTTTGGTCCAAAACTTTGTGCACCACAGATTTAAATGTGACCATAAACAATGTAACCAGCAAACCATATAAAGGTATTTTTCAAAATTGTTTATTTTAGGCAAAAGCTTTCAGTAATTGTAGAAATTGTCATAGTGGCATGAATTTGGATGTTTAAAAAAAATTGTATTTAAAATATATAAACTATAGAAGCTTTGACCAATGTACTTTAGTTTGTAGTGAATCTCAAGTGACACATTTTTGACAGTTGTTTAATGTGTTTGTTTCTGTTTGTTTGCCAGGTGTGTACATGCATAACATTGATAGTTCATTTGGTTCTCTTAGACATCAATGTAAACCTACAAAGTGCATTTTTCTGTTAAATAATGAAAAAAAATAAGTAAACGCCTTCCCTTATACTATGTACCGCCTTGCTGTTGTTTTTATGTTATTTTAGTTTAGACACCAAAAACTCCTGTAGGGATATTGGCAACAACTTATCATGTGCATATGGTTTCATCACATGCAATTTTGAATTTGTCCAGCAGGAGTCTTTAGTCTGCAACAGTGCCTTCAGAAAGTATTCATACCCTTTGACTTATTCCACATTTTGTTGTGTAGCATGAAATCCAAATTTGTAAAAAAAAAAAAAAAAAAAAATGATTCTCACCCATCTACGCAATAACCCATAATCACAAAGTGAAAACATGTTTTTAGAAATGTTTGCTAATTTATTGATAATAAAAATACATGTTTCATATACATAAGTATTCACACCCATGAGTCAATACATGTTAGAATCAAATTTGGCAGTGATTACAGCTGTGAGTCTTTCTGGGTAACGCTCTAAGAACTTTGCACACCTGGATTGTACAATATTTGCACATTCTTTTATATTTTTGAGCTCTGTCAAGTTGCTAAACGACCATTTTCAAGTCTTCCTATAGATTTTCAAGCCAATTGAAGTACAAATGGTAACTAGGCCACTCAGGACCATTCAATGTTATCTTGTTAAGCAACTCCAGTGTATATTTGGCCTTGTGTTTTAGGTTATTGCACTGCTGAAAGGTTAATTTGTCTCCCAGTGTCTGTTGGAAAGCAGAATGAACTAGGTTTTCCTCTAGGTTTTTGCCTGTGCTTAACTCTATTTAGTTTATTTGTATCATAAAAAAACTTCCTGGTCTTTGCCAATGACAAGCATACACAACATGATGCAGTCACCACTATGCTTGAAAATATAGAGAGTGGTACTCAGTGATGTGTTGTGTTGGATTTGCCCCAAACATAACGATTTATATTTAGGACATTTCTTTGCCAATTTTATTGCAGTCTTACTTTAGTTCCTTATTGCAAACAGGATACATGTTTTGAAGTATTTGGATTTTATACAAGCTTCCTTTTCTCTCTGTCATTTATGTTAGTATGTTGTTAATCCATCCTCAGTTTTCTCTAATCCCAGCCATTAAACTCTGTAACTGTTTTAAAGTCACCATTGTCCTCATGGTAAAATCCCTGACCGGTTTCCTTCCACATTGCAACTGAGTTAAGAAGGACGCCTGTATATTTGTGACTGCGTGTATTGATACACCATCCAAAGTGTAATTAATTACTTCACCGTGCTCAATGTCAGCTTTTTTTTAAATGTAATTTTGTATCTTTCAATAGGTGCCCTTCTTTGCGAGGCATTGGAAAACCTCTCTGGTCTTTGTGATTGAATCTGTGTTTGAAATGCACTGCTTGACTGAGGGACCTTACAGATAATTGTATGTGTGGGGTACAGAGATGAGGTAGTCATTCTAAAATCATGTTAAACACTATTATTGCACACAGAATGAGTCTATGCAATTTTTACTCCTGAACTTATTTAGGCTTGACATAACAAAGGGGTTGAATACTTATTGACTCAAGACATTTCAGCTTCATATTTTTAATTAATTTGTAAACATGTCTAAAAACAATTCAATTTTGACATTATGGGGTATTGTGTGTTGGCCAGGGACACATCTCAATTGAATCTATTTAAAATTCAGGCTGTAACACAACAGAATGTGGAACATGTCAAAGGGTGTGAATACTTTCTAAAGGCAATGAATAAATCTGTATCTGCTTCAATAGCAGGAGATCTAAGTATAGCATTGAAAAACGTGTTAATAATCTTCAGTGATGTTGTGTTATTGGGAAAATATGACAAGATAGAAAGATTGGTTAAACAACATCTTGAGAAGTATATACTCTACTCAAAATGATTGTATACATCTTGTGCCAAAATAACATCCTATTTACTGGATAATACAGTGTACTCTTGTATGCCATTGTTGGTGTGGCACCACTGAAGACGTGACAGTTGAATTGTTGTAAACAACATATATTTCACTTTTTATCTGTATTTACAGTGGCTGCCACTGTAAAAACACAAAGCAATTGGACAAATTTCAAATCCCGCCTTTGTTTTAATTGGCTGCTTCCCCTTTGATGACATATGAGCAGGTTCAAAAGTACCACTCAATAATAATCCTTTGTTGAGTTACTTCGATATTGTCTCTCGATATTTCCAATACTATATTTTGGCACCATATCCCGACACAGACAGGACGTTTGTTTCCCAGCGAGAGAAAAAAGGTATATAGCCACAAATTCATAAACCCTGCCCATTTCTACAATTGATCATCTTACATTATTATTTTTACTTTTACCTTAATCCTAACCTTAACCACACTGCTAACCTTATGCCTAACCATAAATTAAGAACAAAAATATCATGCATCTTTCTAATTTTGACTTTGTGGCTTTGGAATCTGACGTGGTGTCTATAGAAGCTAGTGGAAACCAGAAAAAAAGGGAGAATTTCTGGAAGGAAACTAAAGCAACACAGGAGAGGAAGAAGGCCCCCTCTCAGCACTCTCTCACACTACCTTCCTTAAAAACAGGACAATACAGTAGTTATCATTCACTCACATCTGTTCAATGTCTGGATTTTCTTCACATTAGTGCTACTGTAAATGTTCAATACAATGCACATTTCTACTACAGTAAGAATCAAAAGTTTGGACACCTACTCATTTCAGGGTTTTTCTTATTTTTAAATCTATTTTCTACATTGTAGAATAATAGTGAAGACAGAACTATGAAAAAATCATGGAGTCATGTAATAACCAAAAACGTGTTAAACAAATCAAATTATATGTTGTATTTGAGTTTCTTCAAAGTAGCCACCCTTTGCCTTGATGACAGCTTTGCACACTCTTGGCTTTCTCTTCATGAGTTGATCACCTGGTGTGCCTCGTTAAAAGTTCATTTGTGGAATTTCTTTCCTTAATGGAGTTGTGTTGTGACAAAGTAGGGGTGGTATACAGAAGATAGCCCTATTTGATAAAAGCCCAGGTCCATATTATGGCAAGAACAGATCAAACGACAGTCCATCATTACTTTAAGACATGAAGGTCAGTCAATCTTGAACATTTCTTCAAACGCAGTCACAAAAATCATCAAGCGCTATGATGAAACTGGCTCTCATGAGGACCGCCACAGGAAAGGAAGACCCAGTGTTACCTCTGCTGCAGAGGATAAGTTCATGAGAGTTACCAGCCTCAGAAATTTAAGCCCAAATAAATGCTTCACAGAGTTCAAGTAACAGACACATTTCTACATCAATTGTTCAGAGGAGACTGCGTGAATCAGGTCTTCGTGGTCGAATTGCTGTAAAGAAACCACTACTAAAGACACCAATAATAAGAAGATACTTGCTTGGGCCAAGAAACATGAGCAATGGACATTAGACCGGTTGAAATCTGTCCTTTGGTCTGATGAGTCCAAATTTCAGATTTTTGGTTCCAACTGCCATGTCTTTGTGAGACGCAGAGTAGGTGAACGGATGATCTCTGCATGTGTGGTTCCCACAGTAAAGCATGGAGGAGGAGGTGTGATGGTGTTGGGGTGCTTTGCTGGTGACACTGTCAGTGATTTATTTAGAATTCAAGGCACACTTAACCAGCATGGCTACCACAGCATTCTGCAGCGATACACCATCCCATCTGGTTTGTGCTTAGTGGGACTATCATTTGTTTTTCAACAGGACAATGACCCAACACACCTTCAGGCTGTGTAAGGGCTATTTGACCAAGGAGAGTGATGGAGTGCTGCATCAGATGATCTGGCTTCCAATAAAATGCTAATTAATTACTTAACAATCATACAATGTGACTTTCTGGAATGTGACTTTCTGGAATTTTGTTTTAGATTCTGTCTCTCACAGTTGAAGTGTACCTATGATAAAAATTACAGACCTCTACATGCTTTGTAAGTAGGAAAACCTGCAAAATCGGCAGTGTTCTCCCCACTGTATATCAATCAGGCTTGGAATTTTTTTTTAAGAGAAAATTAAATTAAAAACGATAGGAGAAAATGTGACATTTTAAATGTGACAGAGCATTGTTGTAACTGCCCTCACCAGAGATGGTCTATAATGTTGTAACAATCCCTCACAACAGTGCTCCTTCTACACATAGCAATATAATAAACTGGGGTCATTCTAGTTCTGGAATCATTCTTGTTATGTGGCTCCACATGCCCAAGGTTGGAGGCAGGCCAGGCCAGTGGTTGTTAGGCAAACTGTGATCTTAGGGACTGGATACATAATTCATTACATAGTCTGAGTTCGAAAGGCACCCTTTTCCCTTTTTTTCCAACCTTTGACCAGGGCCAATAGTGCTATAGTTAAAAGTAGTGGCCTATATAGGAGATAGGGTGCCATTTGGGATGAAGACATGGTTTTCTTGTCCACAGACTCCTGGCTCAGTCAGGATACAGAATATTGGAACAACACAGTTGGCAAACAAAGCAAATGAGCTGAACATTTTATGTTATCAATAATTATGAGCAACACTCATTGCTGGGTGGTGTCCTTGGGGAGAGAGTACAGTGTACTGTTTAACCAGTTTCTTATGTTGCATCTTGAATTGAATACCTGCTTCATGTGAACGGTTCTAAACTATGAATTTAGAACCGGACTGCTTCTATTATAGCTTTAACAACTTTAGATTGATTGCAAACAAAGCTTTAGACTGTGCACATTCCCTTTCCCAGAAACAGACAGTATCTATTATTCTATACAGACAAACTTCATGCATTTCATCGCCACATTCCAGAAACAGGTTATTGAGGTAACCAAAACAGCTGCAAAAACAAAAGTGCCTGTTTTTTTGTTGTAAGTACGAGCAATGAGAGTATGAAATTCAGTGTTGTGTTCAGTCAGAAATATGGTAGGCTTATGACACCCCACTTCAAACATCTGCTACACAGGGTGAATAGAATAGAATATGTTGCCCCTGGGAAAAAATATTATACCATTTTGTATGCACTCCCTACTACATCTTAAAATAATTCATGTTAGGCGTATGTAAAATAAAAAATACATAAAAAGCTTTGAAATAGGCCTAGTCTACTGTATTTTTTAAAAGTAAATTCCGTACACTGTTTTTTATTATTTGAGTAAAATTGACTACGAAGACCTCGACGTAGAACCTCGCGATGATTCAAGGAGGAGGGGAGTGTCAAATTCCAAGACTAGAGAAGAGGAGAGAGAGAGGGGCGCAACGGTGAGTTTGTAAACAGTATATCATTGTCAAAAAGTACAATCCACGCGTAATTCATATGGAAATGTGACATAGAAGTATTGAAAGTCGTTACAGTTAGTGTGTACGTTTCTATCGTTGCCCTGTCGGCCATGAAATATGAGTGGGCAATTAACGTTAGTTGACAGAACTGTTGTGGTCTGTCTTCTCGCTCGCACTCGAGTGCATATTTTAGCTAACAAGTTGGTTAGTATTTAGCAAACTAAAGTGTCAACTAATTATTTGTCAGCAAAACTACACGACTATATGACATGCTCATGTTGTCATGCATGAAGTTCGTTGTTGTTGATGAGGTTTTAGTCCTGCACATTGCTTTTCCCTGGCTGTGGTAGCGGCCTGTTCGAAGTTAGCACTGGGGAAAGTTATAGCTAGCGAAAACTCCCATCTTTTGAGTGGAATCGTCATGAACCAATCACATTCTTCTGTCAGAATTGATTGACAGCCCAATGAGCGATAAGGGTACGAGATCATGGTGATTGACATGTCGGTAGCCAATCCTTGAAAAGAAAGGGCGGTCTCATGCGGGAAAAGGCAGGTCTTGTGTGTGGGTTAAGGGTATTCGGGTCTCAGCTAGCATGCTAACTTGGCTAGACATCTAATTTAGCCAGAAGTCTGATTGGTTCAACTTTTAGCAGAAGTCATTGCGATTCTCCTTCTTGAGAAGAGAATTTCATAACTTTAGCTAACAATAAGTTTTCTCCATCATCGTAAGCGATCCACACACCATGTGTAGCTGAAAGAATAACCTGCAATAAATTACAGTATAGTTTGATTTTTTTTAAACTGGGAGATTCAAATTCCTCAACATATACAATCCTCCATTCTATTGCCAGTTGTGACTTTAACTTCAGCTATATATTTATACACTGTTATAATAACCCTACCTCATCCTAGTCAAAGATTATGATACTATTGTTATCTGTATTGATATCTATACTGAACAAAAATATAAACGGAACATGTTAAGTGTTGGTCACATGTTTCATAAACTGAAATAAAAAATCCCAGAAATGTTCCTTAAGCACTAAATGCTTATTTATCTCCGATTTTGACCACAAATTTGTTTACATCCCTGTTAGTGAGCATTTCTCCTTTGCCAAGATAGACCACACCTGTCAGGGGGATGGATTATCAAGAAGTTGATTAAACAGCATGATCATTACACAGGTGCACTGACCACAGGTGCACTTTGTGCTGGGCACAATTAAAGGCCACTCTAAAATGTGCAGTTTTGTCACAAAACACAATGCCACAGATGTCTCAGGTTTTGAGAGAGCGTACAGTTGGCATGCTGACTGCAGGAAAGTCCACCAGAGCTGCTGCCAAATAATTGAATATTAATTTCTCTACCATAAGCCGCGTCAATGTCATTTTAGAGAACCACGCCTGACAATGACCTCCACATCCGACTTCTTCACTTGTGGCATCGTCTGAGATCAGCCACCCGGACAACTGATAAAATTTTCGGAAACTGTCTCAGGAAACTCACCTGCATGCTCGTTGTCCTCACCAAGGTCTTGACCTGACTGCAGTTCGGTAGCGTAACCTACTTCAGTGGGCAAATGCTTACCTTTGATGGCCACTGGCATGCTGGAAAAGTGTGATCTTCAAGGAAGAATTTCAGCTGTATTGGGCAGATGGCAGACAGCATGTATGGCGTTGTGGGCGAGTGGTTTGCTGACGTCAACGTTGTGAACAGAGTGCCCCAGGTGGCGGTGGGGTTATTGTATGGGCAGGTATACGGACAACGAACATAATTGCATTTTATTGATGGCAATATGAATATGAGATACTGTGACAAGATCCAGAGGACCATTGTCATGCTATTTATCTGCCACCATCACCTCATGTTTCATCATGATAATGCACTGCCCCATGTCACAAGGATCTGTACACAATTCCTGCAAGCTGAAAATGTCCCAGTTCTTCCATGGCCTGCATACTCAACAGACATGTCACCCGTTGGGCATGTTTGGGATGCTCTGGATCGACGTGTACGACAGTGTGTTCCAGTTCCTTCCAATATCCAGCAACTTCGCATAGCCATTCAAGAGGAGTGGGACAACATTCCACAGGCCACAATCAACAGCCTGATCAACTTTATGTGAAGGATATGTGTTGCCCTGTGTGAGGCAAATGGTGGTCACACCAAACACTTACCGGTTTTCTGATCCACGCCCTACTTTTTAATTTTTTTAAAGTAATCTGTGACCAACAGATGCATGTCTCTATCCCCAGTCGTAAAATCCTTAGATTAGGGCCTAATGAATTTATTTGACAAGGCTCCCGAGTGGCTTGGTGGTCTAAGATTATTATTAGTAGAGTGCAGTGAGTGTGCATTGAAGCGAGTACAAGAATGTCAGTACAACAAAAAAGGGGGTCAATTCAAATATTCCAGGTAGCCATTTAATGAACTGTTCAGCAATCTTATGGCATGGGGGTAGAAGCTGTTCAGGAGCCTTTTGGTCTCAGACTTTCTGTGCAGAACAGCCTATGACTTGAGTGGCTGGAGTCTTTGACCATTTTTGGCTTTCCTCTGGCACCGCTTGGTAGAGAGGACCTGGATGGCACAGAGTTCGGCCCCAGTGATGTACGCACTCCCCTTTGTAGCGCCGTACGCACTCCCCTTTGTAGCACCTTGGGGTCGGATGCCAAGAACTTGCCATACCAAGCTGTGATGCAGCCAGTCAGGATGCTCTCAATGGTGCAATGTAGAGGTTGGCCGATTTAATCAGAATGGCCGATTTAATTAGGGCCAAGTCAGTTAATTAAGAACACATTCTTATTTTCAATGACGGCCTAGGAATGGTGGGTTAACTGCCTTGTTCAGGGGCAGAACGACAGATTTTCACCTTGTCAGCTCGGGAGATACAATCTTACAACCTTATAGTTAACGGGTCCAACACAACGACCTGCCTCTCTCTCGTTGCACTCCACAAGGAGACTGCTTGTTACGCGAATTCAGTAAACCAAGGTAAGTTGCAAGCTAGCATTAAACTTATCTTATAAAAAACAATCAATCAATCATCACTAGTTAACTATACATGGTTGATGATATTATCTAGCGTGTCCTGTGTTGCATATAATCTGACTGAGCACACAAGTATCTGACTGAGCGGTGGTAGGCAGAAGCAGGCGCGTAAACATTCATTCAAACAGCACTTTCGTGCGTTTTGCCAGCAGCTCATCGTTGTGTGTCAAGCGTTGCGCTGTTTATGACTTCAAGCCTATCAACTCCCGTGATGAGGCTGGTGTGAAATGGCTAGCTGGTTAACACGTGCTTACCAGAGGGACAGAAGCTATACTGTTACACTGGCAATACTAAAGTGCCTATAAGAACATCCAATAGTCAAAGGTTAATGAAATACAAATGGTATAGAGGGAAATTGTCCTATAATAACTACAACCTAAAACTTCTTACCTGGGAATATTGAAGACTCATGTTAAAAGGAACCACCAGCTTTCATATGTTCTCATGTTCTGAGCAAGGAACTGAAACGTAGCACATATTGCACTTTTAATTTCTTCTCCAACACTTTGTTTTTGCATAATTGAAACCAAATTTAACATGTTTCATTATTTACTTGAGGCTAAATTGATTTTATTGATGTATTAAGTTAAATAAGTGTTCATTCAGTATTGTTGTAATTGTCATTATTACAAATAAATAAATAAAATCGGCCGATTAATCGGTATCGACATTGAAAAATCATAATCTGTCGACCTCTAGTGCAATGTATAACTTTTTGAGGATCTGAGGGTCCATGTCTGGGACTTTGTCTGGTTCTGTGATGTGTCCATATTCACAAGTATTTGTTTGGTTGTCTGCTAAGTCAATAAAGATATCAAATCGAAGTTTATTGGTGTGGTGTTATATCTGTGGTGCTGTCTAAGGCAATGCATCTCAGTGCTTGAGGCGTCACTACAGACACCCTGGTTTGAATTTAGGCTGTATCACAACCGGCCGTGATTGGGAGTCCCATAGGACGACGCAAAATTGGCCCAGCGTCTCCCGGGTTTGGCCGGTGTAGGCCGTAATTGTAAATAAGAATTTGTTCTTAACTGACTTGCATATATTATTAATTTAACTAGACATCTCCAAGACTAGCTCATCACCAAGATTATGTTCAGGGGGAATCATCTGGGAGATGTATGAAGTTAGCACTGGGAGTTTTCGCTAGCTTTCCCCATGACTTTTTCCAATATTTTCTAGTTTACAGCCTTATTCTAAAATGTATTTAACCCCCCCCCACACACACACAATACCCCATAATGACAAAGCAAAAACAGGTTTTTATAATTTTTTGCAAATGTATTAAATAAAAAGAACACATTTGCGTAAGTATTCATACCCTTTACTCAGTACTTTGTTGAAGCACCTTCGGCAGCGATTACAGCCTCGAGTCTTCTTGGGTATGACGCTACAAGCTTGGCACACCTGTATTTGGGGAGTTTCTCCCATTCTTCTCTTCAGATCCTCTTAAGCTCTGTCAGGTTGGATGGGGAGCGTCGCTGCACAGCCATTTTCAGGTCTCTCCAGGGATGTTAGATGGGTTCAAGTCTGGGCTCTGGCTGGGCCATTCAACGAAATTCAGAGACTTGTCCCGAAGCCAATACAATGCAGGAGTGGCTATGTGCTTAGGGTCGTTGTTCTGTTAGAAGGTGAACCTACCTCCCGGGTGGCGCAGTGGCTGTGCATCAGAGACTCTGGGTTCGTGCCCAGGCTCTGTCGTGACCGGCCGCGAACGGGAGGTCCGTGGAGCGAGGCACAATTGGCCTAGCGTCGCCCGTGTTAGCGAGGGGTTGGCCGGTAGCGATGTCCTTGTCTCATTGCGCACCAGCGACTCATGTGGCGGGCCGGGCGCAGTGCGCGCTAACCAAGGTTGCCAGGTGCACAGACACATTGGTGCGGCTGGCTTCCGGGTTGGATGCGCGCTGCGTTAAAGAAGCAGTGCGGCTTGGTTGGGTTGTGTATCGGAGGACGCGTGACTTTCAACCTTTGTCTCTCCCAAGCCCGTATGGGAGTTGTAGCGATGAGACTTGTAGCTAGTAGTTACTAAAAACATTTGGATACCACGAAATTGGGGAGAAAACGGGGTAAAATAATAAAGAAGGTGAACTTTTGACCCAGTCTGAGGTCCTGAGCGCTCTAGGGCAGGTTTTCATCAAGGATCTCTCTGTACTTTGCTCCGTTCATATTTCCCTCGATCCTGACTTTTTTCCCAGTCCCTGACGCTGAAAAACATCCTCACAGCATGCTTCACCGTAGGGACGGTATTGGCCAGATGATAAGCAGTGCCTGGTTTCCTCCAGATGTGACACTTTGCATTCAGGCCAAAGAGCTAATTCTTGGTTTCACTAGACCAGAGAATCTTGTTTCTCATGGTCTGAGAGTCCTTTCGGTGCCTTTTGGCGAATTCCAAGCGGGCTGTCATGTGGCTTTTACTGAGAAGTGGCTTACGTCTAACAACTCTACCATAAAGGCCTGATTGTTGGAGTGTTGCAGAAATGGGAGAACATTCCAGAAGGACAACCATCTCCACAGAGGAACTCTGGAGCTCTGTCAGAGTAACCATCGGGTTCTTGGTCACCTCCCTGACCAAGGCCCTTCTACCCCAATTGCTCAGTTTGGCCGGGCTGCCAGCTCTAGAAGGATTCTTGGTGGTTCCAAACTTCCTCCGTTAAAGAATGGAGGCCACAGCCACCATGCCTCCGTCTTGGCAGTCCCCCACGATTGTAAAAAAAAATATATATTTGGAAGCTATAGAAATTAATTTATGAATGTCTACATTTTTGTTTTTGCCATATTTATTATATTACAGACACCGTAAAGCTGCAATATGCAACTTTAAAAAAAAAACTTGACCAAATTCACATAAAAATCCCAGTTATGCATGTCATTCTTATTGAAAGCAAGTCTAGGATGTGTAGAT